>NW_022437102.1:2308031-2410737 GCF_009761245.1 Sapajus apella
AAGTAGGCTTGTCTGGCCCTGCCACGGACAGATAGTCAGGATCCCAACAATAGGTTAGGAGGGCAGATGTTATTTTCTGAGTCCTTCTCTCTCTTTTTTTGGGGGGTTGGGGCGGAATGGAGTCTCACTCTGTCGCCCAGTCTGGAGTGCAGTGGTACAATCTTGGCTCACCACAACCTCCGCCTCCCAGGTTCAAGAGATTCTCCTGCCTCAGGCTCCCAAATAGCTGGAACTACAGATGCACACCATCATGCCCAGCTAAAGTTTGTATTTTTAGTAGAGATAGGGTTTCACCATGTTGGGCAGGCTGGTCTCAAACTCCTGACCTTAGGTAATCCACCTGCCTTGGCCTCCAAAAGTGCTGGGATTACAGGCATGAGCCACTGCACCCAGCCACCCTGAGCCCTTCTCTAAACCAAGTCAGTGCCACAGTAACTTGTTCCCACACATTTTCTTAGTCTCATTCTATCGCCAGGGTGGAGTGCAGTGGTGCACTCTCGGCTCACTGCAACCTCTGCCTCCTGTGTTCAAGCGATCCTCCTGCCTCGCCTCTTGAATAGCTGGGAGTACAAGTGCTTGCCACCACACGCAGCTCATTATTATATTTTTAGTGGAGACTGGTTTTCACCATGTTGGCCAGGCTGGTCTCGAACTCCTGACCACAGGTGATCCACCTGCCTTGGCCTCCAAAAGTGCTGGGATTACAGGCCTGAGCCATCACCCTCAGCCTCTTTTGTTTTTTTCTAAGGCCTAACAAGTAGACAATATTTGCATTTCATGCCACCTTAAATCAAAGGACATGGCCAGTTTAACAAACTCCTTTACAAACTTCCCTGGATCCTCTGAAAACTGGCCAGATTTTCTTGCATAAAGCCAAATTGTACACGGAAAAGGTACATATATTCTGATTTTTATGTCTTCTCTGTCAACTACCTCCTGATATGGACACAGGTTTGATTTGAGGGACTGAGACGGTGCCCCACTCCTGGTGGTACTGGTTGGGCTTACCTCCTTGGGCAGCAGAGGGTACAGGCTGGGATTTGTTGGGTAAGGGGGAGAAGTTCTTGAGGACCTTGGAGTGGAATCCTGTGCTAGAGAACTGGTGGGAATCTCCTTAGAAGTGAGAGACTGAGGAAGCTCCAAGGCGTGGCTGCAGGCTTTCTAGCTGGAGCAGCCAGGAAGGGGTCACCTAGGATATCTAGGGTAGCTTTTGGGTGCCAGGGGTATCATGAGCCAGACACATTCTATATCAGGATCTTGGTAGAGGGCCATAAATGTCTACATATAAGGAAATTCTCTCCATTTTCCTTTCTTTTTACAGAATAAACCTAATCATAAAATAGCATTATATCATAAAGAGCCATCTCTAGGCCAAATTTGTTGGTTTCCCAATTTGTATTAGACCCAAACAGTGTTGTCATTGAAAATGAGGTTTTTTTCTTCTTTAAATCATCTGATTTGAATTTACTCCACTTACCTAAAAGATATCCCAGTGGCAAGTCCTGTGGGATGCTCACTGCTGTCCCCACATCTAGAAAGGATTTCTACAGGAGTTTTTTAGTTAGTCTAAGTCTAGCAAAAGCTTAGCCACTTTTTCCTTTCAATTTTTCACTTTTTGCAAAGAAGGTATAAATATAGGTAGCAAAGCATTACAAAAGTGAATTGTGAGCTATGAATGGATAGTAGAATGACAACTGTGAATTTAACACAGAGCCTTGAAAGCATCTTAGTTCGGGCAGAGAGGGGCTAAACCAAAAGCAACCATGGAAGGGAGGAAGGGAAGGCAAACAGCATTTCTCTAGGGGAGACTTTGGAAGCCCTGATTCACCAGATAACCTACTCAGCAATGGAGACACTTGTCTGCAGGAGCCAAAATGGTGCCAGCCAGTCTTGTGGAACTGGGTGAAGGCCTGCTTAGGTGTCCCCCAGCTTGGGTGGGCTTGGCTTCTGGAAGGGAACCAGTGTGGAGACCAGCAACCTGCCAGTGAAGTAGCAGGTCCCACATAAGGCGGTGGTGTGTGGTCACTTGCCTGTCTTCTTAGCTCCACTGCCTGCCAGGATAAATGATGGCTCCGGCCAAGCAGAGTGGCTCACATCTGTAATCCCAACACTTTGGGAGGCCGAGGGGAGTGGATCACTTGAGGTCAAGAGCTCTAGACTAGCCTGGCCAACATGGTGGAACCCCACCTCTACTAAAAATACAAAAATTAGGCAGGAGTGGTGGTGGGTGCCTGTAATCCCAGCTACTCGGGAGACTGAGACAGGAGAATCACTTGAGGCAGGAAAATCTGGGCGGTAGAGGTTTCAGGTTGCAGTGAGCCAAGATCATGCCACTGCACTCCAGACTGGGCACCAGAATGAGACTCCATCTCAAGAAGGAAGAGATGGAGGCAGGGAGGGAGCTTTGGAGAGATCCTTTGGTGGAAGGGAGAGAGGGAGGGAGGTGACTTTGAAAAAGACCCTTTGGTGGAAGGGAGGGAGGGAGGGGTGGATGGCTTTGAAAAGAGGCTTTGGTTAATGTTACATCTCTCTGCAATGTTAACAGCTCTTTCATGTTACAGTCTTAGTGTTACTGCTCTTGCAGTTCTGATCACCAGTTTCCTCACCATCTCTCACTCTCACTGATGGCTGCTTCTTGCTGTCTCTCTCGCTGCCTACTGTCTCTGGCCATCTCAGTCTCACCAGCCATTATCTCTCACCATTGCCTCATCAATCACTGGCTACCGTCTTCTCTTTAGTCCTGGCTGACTCACCACTGATGTAGGTCAGGTTCTTGGCTTTGCTCAGGAAAGAACTCAAGAGCAAGGCTGGGCGTGGTGGCTCACACCTGTAATCCCAGTCTTTTGAGAGACCGAGGCAGAAGGAACACTTGAGCCCAGGAGTTCAAGACCAGCCTAGGCCACATAGCAAGACCCTGTCCCTACTTAAAAAAAGAATTCAAGAGCAAGCTGGTGATGAAAGAAAGCAGCTTTATTAAAGCGGCAGTGGGGTCACATCACTGTAACTGCTCCTGTGGAACAAAGCTAGCAGCTAGGCAGTGCACTGAGTAACAATATATGGGCAGTTCGAGGTCATATTTATATCTGCTTCTAATGACATGCTAATTAAGAGGTGAGTTATTCAGAAACTGCTGGAAAATGAATGATAACTCTCTGGGTATTGCCATGCAAAGGGTAGTAACTTCAGGCATCTCCAGACATCAGTGAAGTCTGAGAGTGCCGGTGGGGGTGTCTTACAGGGATGGGCAGCGAGGGCAACTGGAGGTGCTTTCAGCAGCTCTTCCTGGTTTCTGCCAGTCTTCTGTTTGGTCCGGAGATGAGTCCTGCCTGCCTCCTGCCTCATATGGAGTTACTCACTCAGGCATTCATTCAACAAACATTTTTTTGAGAAATATATTCAGAATTTGGTTAGGTGCTGGGTACACATAAAAGAAAAACATAGGCCGGGCGCGGTGGCTCAAGCCTGTAATCCCAGCACTTTGGGAGGCCGAGGCGGGTGGATCACAAGGTCAAGAGATCAAGACCATCCTGGTCAACATGGTGAAACCCCGTCTCTACTAAAAATACAAAACATTAGCTGGGCATGGTGGCGCGTGCCTGTAATCCCAGCTACTCAGGAGGCTGAGGCAGGAGAATTGCCTGAACCCAGGAGGCGGAGGTTGCGGTGAGCCGAGATCGCGCCATTGCACTCCAGCCTGGGTAACAAGAAAGAAACTCCATCTCAAACATCTTAACAGCCACAGTACAAAAAAGAAAAAAGAAAAACATAGACAAAATCTCTACCATGAAGGAATGGAAATACTTACTGAGCATCCTATATGTATGATGCACTGTACTGAGGCTGTGAAGATGAGTGCAGTTCCTGCCTTCAAATTCTTGTTAAAGAAACAGATATATACAAATAGTCACAACCCAGAAATTTTACATGCCGTTACTAGAAAGAGGAAGGGTTCCAAGAGATGGGTACAATGAGCTCGTTATAGAGGGCATCTGGGAAAGACCTGCAAAGTATACTAGTATCACCTTGTCTGTAGGTTTATGAATGGGACATATGCAGGTTGCTTTCTGTGCATGTGATGAAGAGGTATCTGATCATAATCGGCTCACTGCAACCTCCACCTCCTGAGTTCAAGCAATTCTCGTGTCTTAGCCTCTCGAGTAGCTGGGATTACAGGCACGTGCCACCACGCCCAGCTAATTTTTGTATTTTTAGTAGAGATGGGGTTTCATAATGTTAACCAGGATGGTCTCAATCTCCTGACCTCATGATCCATCCACCTCAGCCTCCCAAAGCGCTGGGATTACAGGCATGAGCCACCGCGCCCGGCCTATTTCTTTTTTTAATACATTTTATTTTATTGCCCAGGCTGGAGTGCAGTGACACAGTCTTGACTTGCTGCAACTTCCACTTCCTGGGTTCAAGCAATTCTCATGCCTCAGCCTCCAGAGTAGCTGGGACCACAGATGCCTGTCATCATGCCTGGCTAATTTTTGTATTTTTAGTAGAGACGCAGTTTCACCCGTTGGTCAGACTGGTCTCCAACTCCTGACTTCAGGCGATTTCTGGACTCACCCTCCCAAAGTGCTGGGATTATAGACGTGAACCACGGCACCTGGCAGGAATTTGAATGTGTAGGAGCAAGTGAGCTGCGGAGGGAGGAGCATGAGAGGAGAGTCACCTGTGTGCCTCAGCCTCACCCCACGTCCCGGCACTAGTGACATGAACACCAGTGTCTTGAGGGAGCATTCTACGGTTTGCTAAGTTGGTTGGGACAGTGAACAGAATTACCGACTTACAAGGTTGTATAAAATTAACCGTTTTCCACCTGCAGGGCTTGCCAGTAGCTTTTATAGCTAATGTGCATTGCAAAACTGGAAGCCACACTGAAGTGGTCCCTTTTCCAGCCTTTTCATGCCCCTTGGTGATGGAACAACCACGGACTTTTCACTGAGTAAATGGTCTACTAACCGAGTTCATGGATGGGACCAGAAAGTTCAGCCCTGTTCCTGCTCTGATGATGGCCTGGGCTAAAGGATTTTCTGCCTCTAACCCACAGCAGGGCTCCTGGAACCCTCCTCATTTCTCCCTGATGCCCCTCTCAGGGCCACCATTCTATGCTCACTAGGCTCCACATCCTTCCCATGTGATCAAGAACTGCATCCCAGGAACCCCTGCCAGGGAAAACTTCCTGCTGCTCAGGCGTCAGGCTCAGTAGCTGCTAGCTGCGAACCTCTCTGACACGCCATCCCACTCCAAACCTTCCGTGCTCTTCTCAGCAGCCCAGTCTCCCCCTCCTCTGTGGCCTCTACCGGGGCCAGCACCTCTGGAAATAAACACCACTCTTTTTGGCAACCTCTTGGGGAGTGTCTTCTCTAGGCAGCTCCCAGTTTCACAGCTTGGTCCACAGTAAGGCTCGCCCTGGGACCTCACATGCACATTCCTGGTGAGGTCCAGCAGAAAAGCCCAGGAAGCACAGGAAGGTTGCCATAATTTCTCTAGGCCAAGCTAGAGACAACGCCTAACCGTGGGGCTTGAACGTCACTGAGATGTTCCTGCAGCACACGGGGACCTGCCCCTTGGGGCTTGCTTACCTTCCAGCACCCAAGCCTGGCAATGGTTTTCCCGTGGAGGAGGAGACGACCCGTTTGCTCAGGATTTTCAGTTCACCACACCCTTGCCTCCATTCTGAAAGGCCCATTTATCACACCTGAGAGTGTGATTTATCACACCTGGGACCTGAGGGCCTGCTGCCGGGAGACAGGTGGGAGCCAGTCTGGAAGAGGCAACCGGTCATTCAACTGCAGCCCAAAGGCACAACTGCCACCCCAGACAGCCAAGGCTGGACGAGGGCAGTGGGGCAGCCAGTAGCTAGGAGCTACTGGGTGGTAGGAATTAGGACTTTTAAGTTTTTTTAACTTGTAGATTGTGATTTGGGGTTGGGGCGGCTGTGATTAAGCTCCAAAAGAACACACTTATCTGCCCCAATGTGGCCCTAGAGCTCCATGCCCTTGCAGGTTCTGTGCCAGGCATGGCCTGGTCACCCAGCAGCTCTGGTGAAGGCACCTGTCATAGCGCTGATGTGCTGGAAGCACCGACAGGGGCCTGACAGCGCCCAGCACTGATGAGGAGGGCCTCAAAGTGCGTCTCCCAAAGCCACCTCACCTGCTGTCAGATACCCTGGGATGAGTGTCTCTGACCTCAAGCTGTAGGTGCACATGAAGGGGCTGAGCCACATGAGTGAGGGAGGGGGAAGTCCTGGAGGAATGGGGTCTACGGTAGCTGAGTCCTGTGAAAGCCTTGCCTGTAGCCCTCACGTCATGTTCACCCTGCCTTGACCTAGTGTGACCTGGCCCCGATTCCTAACTGAACAGAATTCTGACAGAGGTGCCATCAGACAACCAATGGATGCCTATTCTGTGCTGGGCATGGTGCCTTTCTCATTCAACACAATGCACCTGAGTTCTGCCCTCACACAGGCTATCCATGATGGCTCCAGCCATAACCATAAACTAACTACCCTATGCCCGTCTTTAGAAATGGATACTCTTCATGGTTGAGATCTCAGCCCCATGCTCTGTTTCCGGCCTGGCCACTGTCAACCCTGAGTCTGAACCATTTGATCACAATAGGTCACCCGTGTACCTCAGCCCACCCCACGTTCCAGCACTAGTGACATGAACACCAGGGTCTTGAAGGAGCATTCTAGGGCTTGCTAAGTTGGTTGGGACAGTGAATACAATGACTGACTTATAAGGTTGTATAAAATGAACCATTTTCTGGCTGTAGGACTTGCCATTCGCTTTTATAGCTAATGTGATCGTAAAACTGAAAGCCGCACCGAAGTGGTCCCTTTTCCAGCCTTTTCATGCCCCTTGGTGATGGGACAACCACGGACCCCTCACTGAGCAAATGGTCTCCTAACTGAGTTCATGGATGGGACTGAAAGTTCAACGCTATTCCTGCTCTGATGATGGCCTGGGCTCAAGGTTTTCTGCCTCTAGCCCACTAAAAGGCAGCCCATTTTATGATTCTATGTGCATGAAATGTCCAGAATGGTAAAAGCCCTAGACAGAAAGCAGATTAGAGGTTGGCAGGGCAGGGTGGTTAGAGAGAATGGGGTTAGCTGATAGGGGCAAGGGCTTTCTTTTTGGGGTGATTAAAATGAGCTGGAATTAGGTATTCGAGATGATGGCAAAACCAGAATATACTAAAAACCACGTATTGTATCTTTCAAAAAGGTGAATTTATGGAACATAAATTATATATTTTAATACAAAAAATTATGACTTAAATTTTATATTTTGTCTGTAAATATGGTACACTGAATATACAATTATTTCTGGTGAATCAACTCAATGAATTCCCACAGTGACTTCAGTGAAGTGGGTTGTTAACCTTTCTCTTGGGCCACAGCCTATTTTGATGCTGCTAAATAGCTGTGGGACCAGGGGTACACTTTATTCCCCAAGGATCCACCCCCAGGTACATCCTTTATTTGAATCTATTACCTTTTTCTTTTCATATTCCTTTATGAAGGCACTGGGAAATGCACTTGTAAGAGAGAGGGGTGTTGACACCTTCCTGGCAAAAGTATGGGTCGAATTTTGGGTCTCTCTATCACTAGCTGCCTAGTGGACCCACATGAACCAAGTGGGGATTAGAACATGGAATCCTGCAGTGTGATGTGCATAAAATACCCCACAGGTGAGTTGCATGGGAATAGTGGCTTTCTTTAGATGAGACAATGTAGAAAGTCAACACGACACAGTGACCAGAGCATGGGTGCCTGTGCCTGGCCTGAAATCTAAGCCACATGTTCCTGGGAATGTCACTCAGTTCCTCTGTCCTCAGCTCTCTGTTCTGGGATCTGAACTTGTTACTAGGGCCTGCTTACTACTATGACGTTATGAGGCTAAAGATAAATGCAGATACAGCCTGAAGAAAGATGATGGGTACTTCGTAAGTGCTGTACTACATAGGTGTTCAACTATTACACATCTGGAAGAATAAGGAAGACACGCAGCACTGGTGACCTCCAGAGAGGGGACATGGAAGGTGACAGGTCAGGAAGGACAAAGCTCCACCTTTCCACATTGGCATGGGCATGATGCTTTACAGCTCATGGGGAAAAAAATCTGTTATCTCTTGTGATGTGATATGGGAAGAGCAGGAGCTGACTTCTATTTTATGGTTCAGGGCACTAACATTTAGAAAGATTCAGTGATTTGCTCAGAGTAACAATACTGATGAGTAATCAAGCTAAGGCAGGGAATTTAGTTGATTCCCTGAGAATGGAGGAATCCCTGAATGTCGAATCCCTGAATGTCTAATGAGAGGAGACAATTCAAGAAGGCGGTTGAGCTCAGTGACCGAGAGCAAGGGGCAGGTGCCTGGGACCAGAAGTCCACACCGTGGACTCCAAAGTGAGGACTCTGGTCCTTTTCCAAATCTCTTACACCCCAGCTCCGACGCAGGGAGACATTGATGCCCTGGAGGAGGTGCCTGGCCCAAGAGAAGGATCCAAATCCTGACTTAACTCCCGGCTTGACATTTCAACCCCTGACCCAAAATGCAAGACTTTCCCCTAAAGGAAGCCCTGTTGAAGGCTTGGGGGTCCTAATTTGTGTCTGTCTTGCCCACACTTGATTCTGAAGCTGCCTTGTGGGGAGACTTCCCTGTAGTTGGGTGACCTCCCTGAATGACCAGTAGCCTCCTTGACTCCCAACCGACTCGGAATGCAGGACATTCCCAGCCAACTGCCCCTGTGACAGTTGGACTTAGAATCAGATTCATCTTCAACTGACCAAACCACGCTGCTAGGCAGTTAAGATTCATTAAGTGAAAAAGAGGCCTGAGGCTGGTGCTTAGACAGCTCAGGGAGTGAAGCCAATGAGCTGCCAGGGCCTCAGTGCCTGTCCACCAGAACAGCTGCCCGAGCAGCCTGGACTCAGGCCTGGCTGAGACTAAAACCTATGGCTGAGGCATAAGTGCATGTCAGTAATTGACAGCATCCGCATTGGACCATGTGCCTGGGTTCATGTTTTGTCTTTTTCATTTAGGAACTCCAAAGCTTGGGTCGCTCATCTTGGCACTTCATATTCTCCACTTGAACCGTGGGAATACTAAGGCAAACGCCAGGTGTGGCTCTGGCAAGGGTTGAATGAATTAAAGTAGATAGAGTGTTGAAAACCAAAGTAAAATATAGTAAGCTGCCCAACTAACTGAGTGGACCCCTCCTCTTGGCCAAGGACACTCTACAGAAAAGCTGAAACTCCAGCTCAGGCCGTAATGGGAATGGGGGGACAGACACACCTCATTATACTCTCCTCTCTCTGGTATTCAGGCACAACTCACCCACATTCACATTAAAACAGAGACCTTAAGGCTGACAACATAGATGCCTTGCAGCGATAAGATACCAATATGACGGAGAGCAGGCCCTGAAAGAAATCAAAGTCTTTTGCCCCAAAATACATTTCCTTTACATACTTTGAAATGGGCCCTTAAAGCTGTCTCTTGTGGAGAAAATCTATATTCCGTAGAGAATTCCCTTCCTTTTCTGGGTCTTTGTCCTGATTCGGGAAAGAATTAACTAAGAGTCTGGTATTTTTTTTTCAAGTCAGACAATCTATTTTCTCTGAAGCCTGTTACCTGGAGCCTTCATCTGCATGATAAAAACTTGGGACTCCCCAACCCCTTATCTGAACCCAGATGCTTTCTTCTGTTGATTCCAGGTTTTTAGATAAGTCTTTCAACAATCAGAAAATCTTGAAATCCTCCTTATGACCTGGAGCCCCTACCTTCTCCCACTTTCTGTTGTCTTGTCTTTCTAAACTGAAGCAAGTTACATCTTGCTTGTATTAATTGATGTCTTATATCTCCCTAAAACGTGTAAAAACCAAACTGTAGCCTGATCACTTTGGGCATATGTACTCAGGACCTCCTGGAGCTGCATCACCAGCATGTCCTTAATCTTGGCAAATTAAACTTCTAAATTGATTGAGACCAGTTTTAGATAACTTTTTGGTTTGCAATGTGTAATCATGGTGCATTTTATTTTTTAGAAGATGACAGTAGGTATTTATTGTGTCAATAGGAAATAACAACAATATTTGTTTATATGATTTATGTACCAAGAACATTTTTCCATTTATGGATTCACATAAAGGGAAATGGCTGTCACATAAATGGCTGTCACTGCAGTTCTGTTTTTTAGGATTTTGAATCCTTGAATAAAATCTAAGTTGAAGAGACAGATGGATTCAATTCTAGGCAAAACAGTTTATTGTAGTTATGTACTAATCCTTGGTTATAGTTGATGATGGAAGAATTAGAAATATTGAAATTATATTCTATAAAATAACCGATGCTAATCACATGATAGTTCCTTCTTCAGTCTACTTTTCGTTTGTCATGCATGTGTAGTAATTGCCTATGGAGGATATCTGTCTTTGTACTTGCCAGTCCATTGATCATAGTTTATTTCAGGAATGGAGACATGGCCTGGATGCTGATGTGTTTTAACTCTGCAGTGCAAATAGCTGCAATGAGTGTGGTGAACTAGTAACCAAATACTCTTTTGCTGTCTTAATTGTCATTGTGTCTAATGAATGTAGCTTGCAGGATTTGATCATTTCTAGGTCTTGTGGTGATAGAGTTTTCAACTATCTCAAAAAATACCGCTTTCATCTTATTAGTTTAGGGCCAACTGCTAAGGAATGTTCCCAGCACTGAAAGGAGTTTATCAATATTTCTAAGTATTGCTTCCTAATATTCAGAACTTGTATTTGACCCTGCTGTTAGAGGTATCTGGGGCATCTGTGTATTTTTTACACCAACGGCTGTGCCATATCCTGCAGTTACAGTCACTGTTGCCTGCCCTAAGCTACGTGACTGCTGCAGCCACCTTGTGATCATAGACAGTGTTTGAGATCTCCATAGACTCATGTAAATCTTGGGTGTCCATATGTGAGGGAACTACCTTATGGCTACCTGTGATGGTAGAATTGAGAGCCATCCTTCTTAGGGTAATAACTGCAGTTCAACAATTCATTATCAATTCAGCTTTAGGGCTATATGCCTAGCTAGGTTCACATCTTGCCTCCTTCCCTTAGGGGCTTAGAAGCATGGGCACATTCATTGGCACTTTGGTTTCTCCATCCAACCAGTATGTGGATGGTAAACAACCACTGGTCTGTAGGTGAGGTCTGTAGTGAGGATTTAACGGGTTCATTAAAATAAACTGTGTATTGTATATCTTCAGGATGGTAAATTAAAAAATAATTGCTTGATATCTCACAGCTTAACATATTCCAGAGCTGCATGCAAACCCAAGAGATAAGCTCCCAAGTAAGGGGTAATGCCATAAAGCACAACTTCTTTGTCCAAAAATTATCATTTCAACTTAACTCTAACCTTGTGTCAAAAATGCTTTTAGTGACATCCACATAGTAGCTACTTCTGAAAAATAAAAAACAATTTAAGCGCATGTAGTCTACAAAATGAGCCAGTGACCTGATGAAAGATCAACAGATATCTGGTCAAATGTAATAAACACCAGTTTACTTGGGGAGGAGAATTATCTATCATAATGGAAGGTTCTAAGCATATACCTGTTAAAAACACACGCCTTGAATGAAAAGACCCCCCCAAACAGGGTTTGTGTGAGCAATATGGCTGTTTATTCACCTGGGTGCAGGTGGGCTAAGGCCGCAAAGGGCGTTAGCAAAGAGCAGTGGGATAGGAGTTGGTTTTATAGGTTTGGGGTGGGCAGTGGAAAGTTACAGATTAAGATCAGTTACAGTAGTGGGGGTAGGGATAAGGAGTACACATTACCATAATTTCAGTTACAATGGCGGGTGGGATAAGAGTAGTTAAGATGGTAGGGTGGGATGAGGAATATTCACATTATCATAATAACAGTTAAGATGGCAGGGCAGGGCGAAGGGAAGCTTATGTTGAGGGGGGAAGCTCCACCTTGCGATCAGGGATAATGGCGAACACAGGGCAAGTGGTGATCAGCCAAGGCAGGCAGGGCTTTAGACTTTCTGGAAACGGGCTTGCACATGGAGGCCTGACAATGACGTAATATCCTGTATAATTTATTTCTCTTAAAAGTAAACTGGCTCAAACTGAGCCTGTTGGAGATGACCGTAGCTTAGCTTTGGAAAAGTGCTCTGGATAGTGTCACAGGAGACCTGATTCGTGAATTCCTTACTTCTGAGGAGGGTAATAGGTTGGGCGAAAGCATATTATTGATATCTCTGTATATAGGGAATTTTAAATAATCCACAAAATATGTTTTAAAAATATGTTTTGGTAGGTAAACTGGCCTAGACACAGATATTATTATTATATATTTGGGAAAACTTGTGATATGAGTAGAAACAATATGCTCTCAAATACTGCGAACTAAATATACATTTAGGCTGATGTAAAGAGGGAAGCCACAGGAATAGCAACATTAGGTTTCTTTCTTGTGTGCTTCCCTTCCCACTTCCACATTCCAGATTCACTTCAGATTCTGAAGTCTAGAGTTTAAAAGATCAATGATGGTCAAAAAACAGAAGCACAGTAGACAATCCTATATTCTTCCAGTCAACACCTAATAGTGAAGTACTACACCATTTGGAAGGACACCATTCAGTAGGTGAATATGAATATACCGTCACAGTAACAATATACTTGAGAAGAGAGGTAAGAAGCTGAGAACTTCTTTAACTTTCTGCATATAGAAAATCTGAGGCCAGGCGTAGTGGCTCACACCTGTAATCCCAGCACTTTGGGAGGCTGAGGCAGGAGGCTCACAAGGTCAGGAGTTCAAGACCAGACTGGCTAACATGGCGAAACCCCATCTCTACTACAAAATACAAAAATTAGCTGGGCACAGTGGCTCATGCCTGTAATAGCTACTTGGGAGGCTGAGGTAGGAGAATTGCTTGAACCGGGACCCAGGAGGTGGAGGTTGCAGTGAGCCGGGATCATGCCACAGCACTCCAGCTTGGGCTACAGCGTGAGACTCCATCTCTAAATAAATAAATAAATAAATAAATAGAAAATCTGAGATCGTCTATAAGAATGCTATTAGTGCTAACAAATTCATCAAAATTGCAGGGTACAAGTGTTAACACTCAAATGGCAGTTGTGTTAATATGCATTCAATATAAACAATCCAATAGGGAGATTACAAATGTAATTCCACGGATAATAACCTCTGAAATAATTAGATACTTAGAAATAAATCTAACCAATGAGGTGAAATACCTGTAGCCTGATAAGAACAAAACGTGACTGAAAGGAAGTAGAGAAGGTACAAATAAGTGGAAAGGCATTCTGTATGCACAGATAGGAAGACTAAACCTGACTAATACACAATACTACAAAATGATCTACAGACTCACAACAACTACTATCAAACTGGCAACAGCCATCTGTGAAGAAATGGAAAAGATAACCCGAATATTTTTATGAATTCTTATATGTCTCAAATAACCATAATAATGTTGAAAAAGAATAGCATTGGAAGACACACATTCATGAGATTGAAATCTATGAGAGAAAAAGATACAGAAATTCATGCACATACAGTCAACTGATCTTCAACAAAGGGGCCGAGAATACACAATGGAAAAAGGAAAGCCTCTTCAACAAATGACAGTAAAACTGCATATTCTCATTTAAATAAAGAAATTGAGCAGCGTGCTCAAGATTGTGCATCTTCATTTCCAATCTTGAACACGGAGTTTTTGCAATGAACCCAGAGCGAATTTTCATCCTGTCCTTCATGCCCAGAGAGAGCCCTTGATATCAGGAGTAAACAGCAAGGACAGGCAAATGAGTGTGCTGCCATGAAACCTAACAGTCCAGAAGGTGAGGGTCAGTTTCTCCCAAGCACCTGGGCACAATGTGGAAGACTTGTCTCCAGGATTAAGTAACTGCCATGACAAAACTGTGTCCCAAACCAAAGGCTTTAACATTTTACAGTGGCAGAGGCAGAAAAGAGCAGGTGTTCTCAGAAAGACCATCTCAAAAAATAAAGCAGGAAGAGGTGATCACAGAGTACTCAAAACCCCATAAACATAGTACTTCTCACCATTATGACGTTAAACTCTGAAAAGAACAATCTTCATTCATGTTTTCTTTTTCTTCTCTTTCTACATGCTCCCTCAGGCTCCCAAGCAGCAGGCATAACCTGAGGGCTCCGGGGAACCCTGTTTTATTAGATCCCACCTGTAATCTTGTTACCTACCTGGAAAGGCATCTTCTTCACTGTTGAGATTTTCCAGAATCCACTCTTTAGAACCACCAACATCAGAGTAAGTCAGAGAGAAGAGCACTCACTTCTATTCCAGCTGAAGACACGTTGGCTCATACTACATCCCCTGGCTGGTTCTCTGGGTTCGCATGCATTCATACAGCCCCTCTGGTCATAGTTATACACTTACAAAATTATTTGTTCTTACCAGACCCCCAGTATTTTTTAACAGGAACCCAGAATCAGGTTTCTAAAGATTAAAACCAGCAAGTTTGTTTCTCAGCAAGTCACTTACGTAACCAGGGAGTGATGAACTCCGTCATTAGACAAAAGAAGACACTATGAGGATCAGATTAATTCTGCTGCGCCCCTCACATGGATCTGTTAGTCTCTTGAGGACCTCAGGAAACTAGTGGTGAAACAGTGGTTGAGTCAAAGCCCAAGAAAAAAAAATGCTAATATAGAGGACACCTGTGGAAAAACACGAGCCCTTTTCCCACAGGATTTATCTATGAAGTTGATTACATTGGCAATTACACAATGCCTAAACCAAGGAGGAAAACTGGTGTTGAGGAAAACGCCTCTGCGTTACAGTTGATAATGGATGCTGTCATTTAAAAACATTCTAATATATCACATATCCGATGGGAAGACTTCCACTGAATTCACCCCCACAAAGAGTATTGGACATGTTGTACATAATGTGCCTTCTCAGATTTTTATATCAAATTAATTGAGAAGGAAAGAAATCAGGAAGGAAACATTTCTTTGTGTTTTTTTGCAGAATCATTTGCTGCTTTGATCCTACCATACATTTATGGTTACTTCCTGGGCATCTGCACAAGGGCCAGTCATTGTGTGGGGCTGGGGATATGACAGTGAGGACAACATCCAGGTCCAGAGGGATCCCAGCAGGGGACGCACTTGCACCCAGTGGAAGAGTGTGGCCCTGCACACCCTGTCTAGACTAGACCAGAGAGGCAGGAGCAGAGGGGTGGGGGCATCTTGCTGTCCTCAGGAGCTCACCCTCATCTCCAGGGACCCTGACTCAGAAACTGGGTGGGCTCCAGGATGAGTGTGGGGCTGAACAGGCTGGACAGGCTGAGAAGAAAACCTTTCCACACCTGCACTAGATCCCAGCCCAGGGGTGACCTAGAGCTCATCCCAGGGGTGTGTTCATTAAAACATCCATGGGGCCTAACATGTCCTCCCCAGGACTGAGCTCTGGGATAAGGACAAATGAAGAAGACACAGTCTCTGCTCTGCTAGTAAACACCTATAGCCAGGGTTCCTCTGTTCACCTGTTGGAAGACTCAGAGTTTGATACGGAAGATTTTAAACCATCTCTAAAACAAGTAGAAACTGAGGTGTTACAGATTCCACAGAAGGATAACCGGGACTCTGGGATCAGTCCTCATCCCTCTGCTGAGATCACCCTGTACTGGAACTCATGTACCTCCCCACCTGCCCTGCTACTTGGGAGTGCTGCAGCTGCCCAGGCCAAGAGCTGGGGGGCTCTGTCCAGTTGTTCTGGGCCAGATAACCCTTGGCCAGCAGTGTCAACTGAAGAACTGTTCCTCAGGAGACTTTCAGAAAAGTTGAAAAATGAAAACTTATCTGTCCCAGCCCCAGGAAGATCAGGTCTGGAATCTCTCTGTGTCTGGGCTGACCCTGAGGTCCATTCCCACTGACTCGTGTCCAGTCAGCTCTGTGTCAGAAAAGTGGAGACCTGATTTCTGTTCTGCCGCTCTCACCAAGTTCTGCTGGTGTCATTGCCATCATCACACAAAGAGATGGAGAAGACATGGGACAGGAAGAAAGCTCCTTTCTCAAGGCATTTAGTATGATGTTCACACCATGCTCTTGACAGAGAGGAAGGCCAAGTCCTACTCTCTCCTCCTCAGAAGGGGTCTCATATCCTGCCTGGCCCCTGGTGATGATGTTGAACTGATACCCTTAACAGTGCAACCTTGAGATTCTCTTTTAGCAATGTCCCAAATGTCCTCATGTTCCCCCGTTCCTTTTTCCCGTCATGTTCCCCTTCAGATCCAGCACGAGGCTCTCTCTTGCTCTCTCCCATGGAGCCCACTGAGCATCTGTCCATGAATTCTAAGAACCTCTGTAAGGGTTATTGCCAAGTTTAAAATGAGGAAACTGAGGCCAGTATAAGAAAAATAAATGTCCGTTTATTCAGCTCCCCGGCGAGGTTCTATGGTCTGGGAAAGGGATCAGAGAAGTCGCACTGACTTCCTGGGGCGTGGGGTTTTTGTGGCTATGAGTAACGAGCAACAGCCGGGCGCTCTGATTGGCTCTAGGGGAGCGGGATTGGGCCGCTATTGGTTGGCGGGTCGTCGGGCGGGTTTTTTGGTGCAGGATTTGGTTAGGGTTGCATCAGCCAGAATTCCCTAATGGAGGGCTGGGTGCACAACTGGGTGCTGAGTGCAGAGCTGGGTGCTAAGTGTAGAGCTGGGTGCTAAGTGTAGAGCTGGGTGGCTGTCCGGGCTCCTGATGAGGTGTCCGGCCTTACAATCTCAATGTTGATAACATTGATATTTTCCTTGAATCACACATAGCAGGGCCCCTGCAGCACCACTGGGAACCTGTCATCTAGAGATTAACACTGTCTAGGACAATCTGGTCAGGAGAAAAATCACTTCTGAGGTGAACAAGTAACACTGCCAAATCAAACAGTTTTATTCTTTTGTTCCATTGGAAAAGTACTGACACATACAGGACAAATTCTACTGAAAAGCAATGTATTTCCACAGAATACATGCTCCAAAGAAAACCTTAAACTGTCATGTGGTCCACTTGATATTCATCATGACTTAAAGCAACTACCTTGACTTCCTGTGCATGAGGGTTTTCAGAAGCAAAAAAAAACCCTATTTCAACAGCGGCATCAGCAGGGCATGATGGAGATTCTCCTGTCCCAGAGCAGAGTTTGTCTTTCCCTGCCTTGTGAAGCTTGGCCTACCCTTCATCCTCCTAGGAATGAAGCCAAGAACTTAGCCTGTTGTACCCTTTCCATTTTACAGGATTTCCTGAGCAGAGCACACAGAAACCATGACTAGGCTACGTGATGGGAAACTGAACATGGCATTTCCTATTCCTAGCAACATTACCTGAAAATCGATGTTAGATGTCATTACGTTTCTCCTTCTCAGCTTCCTACCACAACTGGATGTCACATGTGGCCAGGCCAGGGGCTAACTTCAGAGGAACAAGCCCTGCCCCCACTCTGCATGCTAAAGATGAGTTGCAGAAGATGAAATCTGAGGACTTTCCTAGAAAAGGTTTGTGAAGGAGAGAGGTGGCAGGAATAAAGTGTACAGATGAGTCAAATGCTGTGAGGAACAGAAAGGCCAATAAAGATTTCTTATTAATGTCTTAAATGAAGCTGTTACAGTGTCTTTTGTATTAACCAATTCTTTAGGTGACTATTTCACACTAACTAGGTTGCCCCAGTTGGGAAGACAAGCTCAGTCATCATTTCTTTCCACACCTCTCTATCTTCTTTCACCCCCAAAGGGAATGGCCCAGCAGCATCTCAGTCCATGCTTGTCAACCGCTCACCTGCATATATTCCAGCCCCAGTCCACATCTCCCAAGGCTCCTCATGGGATTCCTAAGCAGCACCAATGCACTGACTGTCACTCATTTATTGGGAGACTGGATTCAATGTTAGGCAAAATATTGTATTACATCTTTAGTAATTCCTTGTTGTAAAGACAAGTGAATGAAAAAAAGCTTTTAAAATACTGCATTTCCCTACTATTTAGAGATAGTGAGTTCTGACTCTGTGATATTTCTCTTTCTGGTCCTCCCTTTCTTTGTACTGTGTGAGCGTCCATTGAGTCAGTGGCTGCCCATGCTCACACCAGCCCCTGGCAGTGAGACAGTCCATCACAAGGCCCAGGACCTGATGAGTGCTGAGCCTCACTACCCTAGCTATGTAGGAGGTCTCCAATGAGAGTGATGAGCAACTGGCTAACAGCAATGTTGTCCTCTGCTATCTCATGTGGCACAGGCTCTTGTCTGTCATAGATTGGAGCATTTCTGAGGCTTGAGTCATGTTATTCAATACAATACAATATCTTCCTGATTTTCCCTGCTTTGACCAAGTGCTGAGGAATGACCCAGCACTAACAGATGTTGGCATACACTGTTCTATGTGATACCTTATACTTCTCAGAATCTGTGAGCTGACCAGAAGGCTTGGGCTTTCTATGTGTACTTCACAGTAACATCCATGTTAATGCTTGTTGTTCCATGTGCCTTTTGCTACCCTGAGTTATGTGACCACTGAGGCCCCTTTGATGATGGGCAGTGTTTGGCATGCTTATATGTCATCACATATAAGCATAGGTGTACACATAGGTGCTGGAACTCCCTGGTGTGAGGACATCTTATCCCATGCCTGAATGACACAGTTGAGTAACACAGAGCATCCCAACACTGGGACCCGTTTCTGGGTTCATGTTTGCCCCTTCCATTCAGGAGGTCAAAATCTGGGTTCATTCCTTACTGTACCCTCTCCATCCCACAATATCTAAGTAGGCTCTTAAACTGGCCCTCAGGTACAGCTGTGGTGAGGGAGAAAAGAGGTGATCTACATGAAGTCTATGGTGGTGTTGAAATTTTTCTTCCTTTTTATTAGATAAATGACATGACATGACTCTGGAAGCTGAGGTGAGAGGATCACTATAGGCCAGGAATTCAAAAAAAGTGACACTTGTACTGTGCTATGCATGTAGGTCCACATTTTTTCAGGGGGAAACACACACATTGACAGACACATTCACAATCACTACATATTAACTCACTACTACTTACCTCCCAACCCTCCCCCACACCATCTAAGTGATGTGGCTGTTTCCAGGGACCCAAGTGGATGATCACAGTTCTTCATGGAGCCATCTGTTTCACACACCACACCCCAGATCCTCACACCCATCAGGAACCTGAAGCCAGGAAGGTTCTCCAGACAAAAGTAGGCAAGAGAATCCCCCCTGACTCATCACTTAGATCTAATGTATGTGGGGCTTAATACCTAGGTGATGGGTTGACAGGTGCAGGAAGCCACCATGCCACAGTTTTACCTAGGTAACAAACCTGCACATCCTGCACATGTATCTCGGAACTTAAAATAAAAATTAAATTAAAAAAGAAATTTCCAGAGTTGTCAAATCTAGAGAAACAGAAAGCAGATTAGTGGCTGTCTAGGGCCAGGGCCATGGGGGTTGGGGAAAAAAGAGAATTGACTACTAATGGCTATGGGGTTTCTCTGAGGGGGAATGAAAAGATTCTAAAATTAGATTGTAACAATGGCTGCACAACCCTGTAAATATAGTAAAAACACTGAATCACCCACTTTAAATCGGTGAATTGGTTTACATGTCAACTATGTCTCAATAAAGCTGTTTTTTTTTAAAAAAAAAAAAAGAATACATACATTGCTGCTTTTCAGCTGTCTCAGCTGTAGAGTTCCTGCAGTAAGAGAGGGAAAAAAATCACCATGAGCATCAGATCATACTGGGTCCTGATTGCTCAGGTCTTTTATTCACTTGGTGGCATTAGAAAACCAGATGTCAAACAGTAATCAACAGTAATCAAGTCACTGGTTCCAAAATAAAGCGTGGAGAATGCTTGTGGAAAAGGTAGTGGATTTTGTTTTTGGTTTTTGTTTGTTTGTTTGGAGTCTTGCTCTATCCCCCAGGCTGAAGTGTGGTGGCACGAGCTCGGCTCACTGCAACTTCTGCCTCCCAGGTTCAAACAATTCTCTTGCCTCAGCCTCCCGAATCGCTGGGACTACAGGCACCTGCCACCATGTTCGGCTAATTTTTGTATTTTTAGCACAGATGCAGTTTCATCATATTGGCCAGGCTGGTCACAAACTCCTGACCTTGTGATCCACCCCCTCAGCCTCCCAAAGTGCAGAGATTGCAGGCGTGAGCCACTGAGGCAGTGAGTTTTCATGGAATATTTAGCAAGTGCATGTTGGCTGGCAAATGCAAAATAATTTTTTTCAAGAAGAAAAGGTTGCTACTAAGAAATATGCTCACTACCAGTTTGTAAGTGATGCAGTCCTTTGACTGACATTGTCAATCAGGCTTCAGTTGGTAATTAACTCAATTAACTCCAGTGACCTGTCACTAGAGTCATGACAACTGAGGCCTGATGCACAATGGCAGTGAAAAATGATATTCACTTGATATTCTAGAAGGCCCCAGAAAGAAACATTTCTCTAAGACAAAGAAATGCATTTACCATGATTGACGATATGTCCTGCTCCATGTCCTGAATTTGACAGTCCTGGAGGTCTTGAATAGGACCTAAGAAAACACAGATTGACAGTCAGGCCATTGGTGCTGCTGAGGAATCTCACAAGGAGCTTTGGGGAATGTGGGCGGGGGCTATATGAAGATGGGCGGTTAACAAGCAGGGACTGAGCTGCTGCTGGACTATTCTCTTTGGTGTTGAAGGAAGGCAAAGGAGAGGGGCAGAAAGAAATGAAAGAGTCTTGGCTTTCTAGCTAGGGCAACCTGATCAATGTGAAATAGTCTAAGAACTGGTTAATACAGAAAGTGGTTCAGCAAGAGCATCTCATCACACCTCCTGCCCATGTGAAGATCCAGGCAAATCTTTACATTTTATGAAATGTTACAAGGTTATTTAACTTCTGTGGATCTACATATCCTGCTATTACATTTATCGTCTATCCTGTTGTATTTTTAAAGTTGTAGTAAATCATACATATTTATTAATTATTAAGTGTGCATTTTATTGAGATTACAGTGAGTTACATTCATGATGCTGAGTCAGTCATGAGAAAAATCCAAATTCATAATCTAAGCTTCCGCCTTGGGTGATGAGAGAAAAACAGCAATGTAATATAAAACAGAGGAAATTAATGGAATAGAAAACAGGAAATCATCAGAGAAAATCAACAAAACCAAAAACCAGTTCTTTGAAAAGATTAGTAACATTGGTAAACCTCTACCTTGGTGAACCACAAAGGAAAGAAAGAAGTCACAATGTTCTATTAATAACAGTTAAAGAGCAAATCAAAAAATAATAAATAATGAAGAAATATTCTGAACACACATCTATGCTCACAATTGGATACAGTAGATGAAATGAGCTAATTTATTTTGATCTATTTTAGAAGACCAAAAGTCTTCCCAAGAGAAATGGATCATCTGAATAGGCCTATATTTATTTCAGAAATTGAATCAATATCTTTTCGAAAAACAAAAACACTACATTCGGGTGATTTCACCAGTAAATTCTACCAAATTCTTACAAAGAAACGTGGTCTTACCATACAAGCAAGTAATCATAATCCTAAGTATTTCCTTTGTTACCTTTTAAAAATTATGTTTCCAAACAAGACACAAGAAGGTTTATAATAGCTATATTTATGATTGCCCAAACTGAAAGCAAATGTCTATAAACATTTGAGATGTCCTTTATTATCAAAAGTGAACCAAGCCGGGGTAACATGGTGAAATCCCGTCTCAAAAAAACAAAAAAGAAAGAAAGAAAGAAAGAAGAAAAAATAGCTTAGTATAAAGGCGTGCGCCCTGCGGCCAGCTACTTAAGAGGCTGAGGTAGGAGGATCACCTGAACCGAGGGAGGTCAAGATTGCAATTTGATTGCACCAATGCACTCTTGGGTGACAAAATGAGACCTTTTCTCAGACAAACAAACAAAAAGAACCGAACTGTAAGTTGTCAATGTAACTTTACTTGTGTAGTTGTATCACCCACCATTGATTTAATGCATTTAAATTGGTGCAAATGAAATAAATGAACATGACATAGCATTTACTGAGTTTCTCTAATACGGGGCACAGGATGAATAAACTGGAATTATTTGCTTAAATGACTGAATGATTTAATTTCCACACTACCTTTATTTTCTCCAGGGCAAATTTTCTTTCTTCTCCATGTGGCCAGTCAAACCTGAAAGGTAGAGCAGACTTCTTATAGATTCTAGGAAATGTATTATAGAAAGACAGTGCTTGACATCTTCCTGGCTGAGGACCACAGAGAAATTAGTAAAACCTTATTCACAGATCAAACTTTTGCTTTTCAACTCTACCTGCATTATGTTTGGGTTCTAGGAGGATTTTGTAAGGTTGGTTGCACTTCAAACAGACTGTTTGTGCAGGCAAATGCCTTTATTTAGATGAGACAATATAGAAAAGCAGCAATCCAAGTCACCGAGAATGGCCTGCGTTAAATTCTACTTAGAATCTGCACATACCTGGGAGAGTGATATGAACCCATCTGTGCCTCAGTTCCCATACTGAGATGTGGAAACATTAGTAGATCTGTGCTATAGACCTACTAAGGTCCATAGCACCTAAAAGGATGAAATAGAGATAAAGACTTAAAAAGCCTCATTCTTTGTAAATGCCCAAAAGTGTTCAGTCATTCACTGTCTGCAAGAATAATCCAGATACTTGGTAGCGGTTGGGTACAGAGAGGGGGCTTGCATGGCTCCCAGGCAGGGGAGGATGGAAAGTGATTTCACGGTTTCCATGGGCATGATGCTTTCCAGCTCATGACAGAAATCTGTGATTTCCTGGATCCCCACATCAGCCCCAAGAAACGGGCAGGGCAGGGGTTACAACCCATATTTCCCAACTTAATGAATTGAAACTTAGACATTTCAAGTGACTTTCCCAGAATTACCACAGTAAGGAGTGATAGATCCGGGACAAGAATGTAGTTGGTTCCCTGGGGAGTCCCTGAACACCTGAGTCCTCTAGATCATGCCCTGGACCCTGAACACCTGAATCTTTGAGATCATGCCCTGGACCCTCTCTTGTGAGAAGAGAGAGCTCTTCTCACAAGCTTTGTCAAATCCTGCTGCCCCAATATTTCTTTGGGATGGTTGATGCCCTGGAGAGGTGGCAGGTGACTTACTGTATTTACTGACCTACTCTATTATCCCTTCGTTGTCACTTTTATTGGTTTTATGACCCATAAGACAAACATTTAAAGTCTCTCAGTTATGATGCACAGTCTGAGATTTTACCTAAATCCACTCTTTCTACCCATCAGGTGATTCTCATCTGCTGGCCTAAAGCTGGCCTGCCATATAAGGGGACACATGGCATACCACGGAGCTGCTGCATGCCCCAGTCCTGTGCACACTGTTGCCTTGCTTCTGCTTTCCCAGCTCTGACAATCCTAATTCTGGCTTCCAAACCAATCTCGTATTTCCCTGTCAGTTCTCAGACTTGCCTGAACTGTTTTACATTTCAATCCATGTTGCAATGACTATGACTGAACTGCAACATTTCATATTTTGCATTGTATATTTTTATCCCTTTACATATTCTTAATAGAACTTAACTTTATTTTTTAGACTTTTAGGAACATTTCTGGTCTAGGTGTGCTGGCTCATGGCTGTAATCTTAACATTTTTGGAGGGTAAGGCAGGAGGGTTATTTGAGGTCAGAAGTTTGAGGCCAGCATGGGCAACATAGGAAGACCTTAATTCTACAAAAACTATGTTAAAAATGAGCCAGATGTGGTGATGAGCTCTTGTATCCTTAGCTACATGGAATACTAGTGTGAGAGGATCGTTTGAGCCTAGGAGTTTGAGGCTGCAGTGAGATATGATCATGCCACTGCACTCCAGCCTGGGTGACAAAGCAAGACTCTGTCTCTTCAAAATAAAAAGCATTACTGAGTTACAAGTATCCTCATTTTATTTCTTATTATCTAATGTTACTGTTTTAATCCTGAGGCTTAATTACTTTAATAAACTAAAGGAAAGGTGTTTTTTTTTTTTAAAGGTAGTATCCAAAGCAGCACATATGCATCTTTTTATAAATTCTAGTTTTATATGCCATATATTTAGAATTTACATTCTCGACCTACTGAAGCTTATTTTCTCAAACCTTGAAAAATTAAACTTCTTAGAACTCGCCTTCTCATATGCAACTTTATATGAGAATATAATTTCCATATTACACCTAACTCAAAACATTGAGAGGATCAAATAAAATGCAAGAGCAGTCTATATACTATATAATGCACAATAAATTACAAATCAAAGCTTTCTCAAATTAACTCAAAGGTAAAAAGTGAACTGTTAACATCCTTTGAAAAATCCATAACAAAATAACATTTTGAGAAAATGTGCACTTTGGCTACCCACTGAAGTTAAGGAGAAAACAGTCACAGATCATCATCAAGAATTCCCCAACGTTGTTTTTTAAAAAAAAATCAAATACACATTATTTCCCCTGCTTTCTTTCATGTATATTACTGCATGTTCTCCTTTTTGCTTTTCTGCATAACCTATCTTGGGAATCACTCCATAGTAATAAAAAGACATCTTACTCTTTTTTGCAGCTCCATAGTTCTCCTTTATGTGGAAGTACCAGTTTATTTTTTTTCATGTAATTCTTTTTTATTTTTATTTTTTGCAGAACCACCTCTATACCCAAAGGATTATAAATCATTCTATTATAAAGACACATGCACGCATATGTTCATTGTGGCACTGTTTACAATAGCAAAGACCTGGTATCAGTTTATTTTACTAGTCCCTTGCTAGACCTTTCAGTTATTTCCAATATTTAGCTATTGAAAATAATGCAACAAGAACTTTGTGCATAGGTTGTTTCATATTTATGGAGTATCTCTTTAGGTTAAAATTCCTCAAAGTAGGATGTCTGGTTTAAATGCATTTGCAAGGTTGTGAGACTGTGCCAAATTTCCCTTCATGAAGTTGAGCCATCTTGCATTTCCACCAGCAATATATGAATGCAACTTTCCTTACAGCCAAACCAAAGAATGTATTGCCATGTTTTTGGAATTTCTCTCACTAGGAAAGACACGGCAGTATAGCTGTCACTTGCCTTTCTCTTATGTGTGAAGATGTGTTTAAGGATCATCTGCATTTCTTTTTCTGTGGCTTGTCTATTTACCACTTTGTTACCTACTTTTAGATTCATTTGATTTTGTCAAGTCAGCCTATTTCAGGTCATTATTGTTTTTCTCTTCACTGTGGGTTCTCACCTGAACTACTCCAGCAGCCCCCAGCTGGTCTTCCTGCTTCCACCCTTACCTGTATTACAGTATATTTGCAAAGAGCCACTGGTCAGTCTTTTTCTTAGAGAATCAACAGTAATCCTGGGCTATAATCCTCCAGTGGTTTCCCATCTCAACTAAAGTTCATATTCTTTGTCGGCGCCCACCGCGTGTACAAGGCCTTCACCCATCGTGTTCATCCCAGCACCTCTTTCACTCTGCTGCAGCCACACTTGGGTCTTTCTGTCCTTTGCCCAAAACAAGTCTCTTCCCATTTGAGGAATTTTAAAGAAGATATCCCTCTCTGGAAGCCCTATCCCATCATCTTCATAAAGCTCCCCCTCGCTTTTTAATTTATTTTTAAAAATAAATAGGATAGGGCCCACATTGAGCAGGCTGGTCTCGAACTCAGTTCTGTTCAGTAGCTGTCTCACACAGTCCCTTCAGATCTCTAAGTCTTCCTTTCTGCATCAGCAAACCTAGGGAGAATATACACAGGCCTTATTTGTATTTGGAAGGTTCCAATGTGATATACACAAAAACATGTTTTACATCCTAAATAATACCATAAAGAGCTCATTTTGTGCTCTCATTCAACACTACCTCATCTACCACCTGGTATAGAAAATTACACAGAGGCTTGTCATACACCACGAAGGAGTTTTCACAATTACTTGCATGCTTTGTGTATAAAGGTACAATCTATTAAGTCTCATAATTATTTGTTCATTCTTTCACAATGTTTCAATATTCTGAAAAGGGAGTATAGCACTTCCTTGTTACAAAGGCACACCCATCATGAGGCTTAATTATTCTGTGAAAGAAAGAGCCAAACTAAAGTTTTGTTTTAATTTTACTTTATGTTCTGGGGTACATGTGCAGGTCATGCAGGGTTGTTTCATAGGTGCATACATAACCAGCTGGTTTGCTGCCTCTATTCTCCCTTTGACTATATCTGGCATTTCTCCCCATGTTATCCCTCCCACCCCGCACTGTCCCCTCCCTAGCACTCCCCCTCCAACTGCCCCCAGTGTGTGATGTTCCTCTCCCTGAGTCCACATGTTTTCATTGTTCAACACCCACCTATGTGAGAACATTCAGTGTTTGGTTTTCTGTTCTTGTGTCAGTTTGCTGAGAATGAAGGATAGAAGAGCTATAAGGCATTTTCTCTATAGTAATAAAATCTCTGCAATTAAAATGAAAGAAAGGAGCTGATCCTATTTCTATATCTTCATGATACAATGTTTTCTATTTCAATGGACTTAGTTTTTATTCAAAAAACTGTGGTTACCCAGAATTACTTTTACCTAGATTCATCTATTTCTAAAATACTAAAGGATTTTAAACGAAAGGCTGCTGACCCTGGCTGATGCCTATCATCCACAAAGCCTCCAATGTCACCTGGTTACCAGGAAACAACCAAGTCAGGCTAGTGGCTTACAATGCCCCACCCCACAGCCCCAACCAATGGCTTACAATGCCCATCCCTGCTGCTGCCTACCTTGTGGCCACCCTGCCCCTCTCTGTGACTGCATTATTCATCCTGGGCTGCCTGAGCTTTCCAGTCCTGAGAAAATTGGGGTGTGGGGGTATGGTCGTTATTGAAAGTCACCCTGGGCAATGAACTCAATAGAAAACCCTGGTTACTGGCTAGGCACGGTGGCTCACACTCGTAATCCCAGCACTTTGGGAGGCCGAGGCAGGTAATCACGAGGTCAGGAGTTGGAGACCAGCCTGCCCAATATGTTGAAACCCCATCTCTACAAAAAATACAAAAATTAGCCAGGTGTGGTGGTGCACCTGCACTCTCAGCTACTTGGGAAGCTGAGGCAGGAGAATTGCCGGAACCTGGGAGGTGGAAGTTGCAGTGAGCCGAGATCATGCCACTGCATTCCAGCCTAGGTGTCAGAGTGAGACTTCATCTCAAAAAAGAAACAAAAGAAAAAAGAAGGAAAGAAAGAAAGAAAGAGAGAGAGAAAGAAAGAAAAGAACGAAGGAAGGAAAGAAAGAAGAAAGAAAGAAAGAGAAAGAAAGAGAGAAAGAAGAAAGAAAAAAAGAAAGAAAAAGAAGAAAGAAAGGAAGAAAGAAAAAGAAGGAAAGAAGGAAAGAAAGAAGGAAAAGGAAAGAAAGAAAACCCTGGTTACTAAAATCAATTCCATTAGTATCTCTGTTTTTCTGAGTCTGGACACTTTCATTTGTTCACCAAATGTAGTAACACATAAATTTTTGACTGCTTTTGTAACTAAATGCTTCTCTCCTGTCTTACAAGTGTTAAGTTTTGTCTTCAACTTGACCACATGGCTGCAACTTGAATGAAACCCTAGGACATATCACACTTTCTCTTCCTTGTCTATAAAATAGGGACTGAACTCATCCTTCTCAGTTCTGAAATGCTAGGGCATACCAACTCTCTTTTCTCCCTCTGTTTCTTCCTTCCATGGCAGGAGTATTCAGATATTTCTTTTACTAACAATGCATAAAGCATTGTTTTCTTACACAAAACTGAGAACTACACAGTGTGATACCACTGTCCTCATTTGATAAAGATGAATAGTAAACAACTGGCAAGCCTGACAGTGTTCTAACTGTGGCATATTAATTTAACCCCCAGAACCCATTCCATTTTACAGATTTTACAGAAGAACTCTAGATGGAGAAGTTAAGTAACTTCAAGTTTCTATGCCTGCTCAAGATGGGGCCAGAATTTAATCCTGAGTAATCTTGATCCCCACAAGCCAATCATGATGAGAAAGTAAAGGTAGAAGTCAAGCTTGGAGGGGAAGTGACATGGGAGATTAACTATTTTTTTCTAAACTAATAATAGTTTTTTCATATGGATTTTAAAATGCCTCCCCTTTATTCAACATTGATTAAGTCTCCTCTAAGTGCCAACACAGCATGTGTGAAACAGTCCCAAACCTCAGTGAGTTCAGGCAGATGAGCAAACAAAGGCTCAGAGGGTTCAGTTGTCCAAGGCTAGACTGCTGGACAGTGAATGAACCTGGAATACAAACCCATATCTATCTGACCCAAAATTAGATGCTGGGGTAGAGCTTGAATTTTATTCTGGAAACAAGAGAGTCACTGAACCCCACACAGGTGAGGAGTCTCTATCAGACGTGTTTGCAGTATCACTCTGCACAATGGAGAGGGATTGATGGAAGCAATGGGGCTAAATAAGAGTCATTATGTGCATCTGGAGAATAGTAAGGCTAAAGGCACTGGAGGTGACTGAAGTAGAAGGAAAAGTTTTGTGATCATTTGGGAGACAGAGCAAGAAGTGCTAGGTGATTAGATGTGGAAGAAGCGGGGAAACAGAAGGAAAAACTGGCTGCTAAGGCTGTAGTTTGAAGGACTGGGTAAATAGCCATGATTTTCTCCTAGACAAAGAATGTAGGAAGAGGAATAGGTGTGGGGAATAAGATAGTTTTGAACTCTTACATGTCACATTGAAATGGAACCCTCTGGTTCAAAACTGGATATAAATCTCTATAGGCTAAGTCCATTCTGTGACATCCCAACTCATGCTTTCAAAAGTAACACACATACACTAACTCAAATCATTAAGGAAATTTCCTAAAATTCACATACTAAGAATATGACAATTTTTTAGTGATTACTTTTTTAGAGAATCTTTGAATTTATGGTTGTAGCAAATGAGGTGTCATGTAAAATAAAACCGTTAGATAAGAACAACATTTAATTTCTACTGTCATTATAGCATACAGAATATAACTGAAGCCATGGGTATGACAATGATTGCTTTAAAAAGCTGTGTCTGATAAGGGAAGGGGTGTTGGAAAGAAAGGGGATTTGGGTAATAGGGAAATCTAAGTGGCATTAAGGGATGCCTGCAAAAGTGAAAAGTGAGAGTCAACGCCCCTGAGTGTTCATCCCAAATGGCTGATCTAGTGAGTCTCATCGGAATGGAGATGGTGTCTGCTGCTCATTTCCATAATGGCTGCACCTAGCACAGTATCTGATCAATAGGTACTTAATATCTAATACCCCAATGAACAGAGTTATATTTTGCCAAGAAGGCAGAAAAGCCACAAATGCCATTGCCTGTGGCAACTCAGTGACTGGGATGTGTGTGAGTAAGCTGAGTGTCAGCAGTGGGGAAAGAGTGAACTGGAGGTGAGAAAGTAAAGACATCAGCTGAGGGCTTCTGCTCCTAAAAGTTTGGCTGAAAAGAGAGATGTGGGAATAGTTAAATAGAGATGTATGGTTAAGAAACCTTTCATCCCACCCCCAAATAAAGGTGAGTATACTTTTATGTTAAATGGTAAGAACCAAAAGAAAACATTAGAAGAGAAGGGAGAATTAATGCCACAAGATACCAAAGAAGGCACAAGTTCATGCAATCCAGAGCAAGGGCAGATTAGCTCTGGACAGGAGAAGGATGGGGACATAGATGGAAGAATGTTTTCCATCTTACAGGGGAGGTGAGGCCTTAATCAAAAAAAATGGTAGGAAACTGAAATTTAAGAGACTAGAGAAAGCTATTTAAAAGTTGTTAATCATAGTTGATTAATTGTAGAGAATCAAGGCAACAGATACAATGAATGAGCATTTTAAGATATTGGGTATCTGGTTCAAAGGTGAAGCCACCAATTTCAGTGAAGGAAAAAAAGATCTGACCTAGAGAAAATTAATTTCCTAGAGTATTCTGAAAAAAAAACCTACAGAACATATTATTCTTCAAGTCAAAAGATAGATGTGATCACCAATATAAGTGCTGTAGATGAAAGAATGGCATCAGGTGATTGACCCCTCCTTGATGGTGAACTACTAGATGAAATAAGATGAGTGGACTTTGACACAGAAGGAAAAAGAGTTTTCTAAGGGCAATTTGGGCAGACTCAATCTGTGCTCCATATTTCAGTAGAGGGTCTAATATTGGTAGGTAGATTAGTAGAAATCATGAGTGTTAGGGAAGATACCATGCAGAAGCCAAAAGTGTTGGGGACATCATAGGAGCCCACTACTGGTTATAGGTGTGATTCTTTACCCATGTTGACCATAATCATTTAAATGCTCCTTCCCTCCAGAGTTATGGAATCTGAGAGTATTTTCTGTAGCCAAGAAGCCCCTGTTGAAACCCATGGTGCACAGATGAGGAGACCAAAGTCTGCAACTCATCCCATACACACAGGAACAAATACTACAGGTGCGATTCCAAATTTTTCCAAACCCTGGGTTGAGAGTATTTAGTGCAATGTATACCAACATTCACTGCACATTAGAATTTCCAGGGGAATAACAGAAGGCTCCCGGGCATCTCAACCAGAAACAAACTCAGATTCAATTACTCTAAGTTATTGCTACTCAGCGTGGTCCCCAAGCCAGAAGGATCAATCCTGAAATCTCCTATTTCAGAATCTGTTTTATAACAAGATCCCCAAGTAATTTGAGTACACTAAATTTTGAGATTCCCTTGTCTAATCCATGACATAGACATAGGTATTTTTGGTTGAAGACCATCAGGTGTTGACAGGGCTGAGAATCACTGATGCTGAAGAAGCATTTCACGTTTAGGTGCCAGACATCAGTTAATCCCCATATGGAATGGAGAGCCAATTGCACAAGTGATTTTTCCTGGTACAGTAGTCAGAAGGAGGCAGGATATACAGATTTTTTACCCTGGAACTTCTGCATCTTCTGCATCCTCAGCTTCATCTGTAGAATCATTTTCCACTGGGGCTACACTTCCTTAATATAGAAAAACAGCTTCCCTAGCTGCCAGTTGGGCCTGATTTTGTTCTTCTGAGAGACCATAAAACAGAAGCAGCAAAATAGATACCCCCTAAGAAGGTCCATCTGCAGTGAAGTGATGCAGTTGACACAGATGACGCATCCACACTCCAGGGACATTGGTTTTTTGCAGATGCTAGCTTCTTGTAAGACTCCATCCATGTTCACTGCCAGGGTAAAGTATACAAGGGAAGTGAACTTCTGAGTTGAAGGCCTATTAGTTGTGACAGGTGACAATCTGTACATGAAGAGAGCTATTGTATTCCAGCTATGTCATTCCTAGAACAAGCCATGAGTACTACACTCAAGCATGTGCCACATCAGAGATTTGAAGTTCTACTGGGAAAGACAAGTCCCAAATGGTCACTGTGCTTTGAGCTGAGGTGGAGGAAGGGTCCATTCTCCTGGTGACCCAGCAGATGTGCCTGAGCCCATGAAATGGCAGCAGTCATGTGAAGACAGCAAGCTGGGGTCATTTCGCCACTTCCCACCTCTCAGGGGACCTGAGCAAGACATTGTTGAAAATAAGAATTGAATTCTTCTTGAAGCCTTGGAATTCAATACCAAATTGACTGCCACCACTCCTAGCATGACAAGATCCAGGGTGACTGGTTTCAACACTGAGGCAACACTCATACAGCCTTTGTGAAATGCATTGATTACTAATTTTCTTCATTTACCCCCACAGGCCATAACTCCCAATTTCTAGAGATCTGAGAAGGAAAAACAAATACGCAGGCATGGACTCACCTCTTCTGCTGGAAGCTCCTCTGTCTTCCAGCTGCTTCCACCAGGAGCTCAGGCCTTGTGGGAAATGGGCCCTGTGGGTGGGTGTGTGTGTGTGTGTGTGTGTGTGTGTGTGTGTGTGTGTGTTTATGGAGTCTTGTTCTGTCACCCAGGCTGGAGTGCAGTGGCGTGATCTCAGCTTACTGCAACCTCTGCCTCACGGGTTCAAGTGATTCTCCTGCCTCAGCCTCCCAAGTAGCTGATGAGGGCTTTTTATTGGCAATGCTCTCCCTCCCTCCTCTTCACACTTTGCCATGCCTCTTAACCCAATTTTGACTTAATTATAGCCGGGAACAAGGTTTTTATTAGTGATATATCTCCAGTTAACCATAACTTTAGTAAAATCCTTCATCCTTACAGTATGCTTTTTTCTTTAATATGAAAGTAAGGGCCAGGTGCAGTGGCTCACGCCTGTAATCCCAGCACTTTGGGAGGCCGAGGCAGGCGGATTACCTGAGGTCAGGAGTTCAAGACCAGCCTGGCCAATATGGTGAAACCTCATCTCAAAAAAAAAAAAAAAAAAAAAAAAAAGAAAGTAAGACCAAATTGCCATTATATTAAATTAGATCTAACATACTAAATTCATAATGTTATTTGAGAAATTTTTCCATCAGTTGTCAATAAAGGCAGTTTCTGTAATATGTTATGTGCTTCAAGCTTTGCTCATAATCCTAAAATAGGATTGCACTTGCAGTTTTGCAAAATGGTATAAATTCATGTACATCAGACTTAAAGGTAAGAGGTGCATGCATCCCATTAAGCAAATTCTAGGTAATATTTTTTTTAGGTTTACAGTACATATGCAGGTTTGTTATGTAGGTAAACTCATGTCAAGGTAGTTTGTTGTACAGATTATGTATTTCCACTTGTTTATCTTTGGTTTTGAAAAAAAATTAATGATTCATAGGAATAACTGACAATTGTGACAAATGACCATTCAATTCTTGTTGAATTTTGGGTACTTTACAGAGTGTTAGGATAAAAGTCATAGTCAAAAACCAGGAAATATTTTCTTGTGGTACTTATGTTCTCAAATAGAAACCGTTACCCATGAAAGATCGAGCACGGTAGCTCACGGCTGTAACCCCAGCACTTTGGGAGGCCAGGGTGGGTGAATCACAAGGTCAGGAGTTTGAGACCAGCCTGGCCAACATGGTGAAACCCCATCTCTACTAAAAATACAAAAAAAAAAAAAAAGTTAGCTGGGTGTGCTGGCAGGTGACTGTAATCCCAGCTACTCAGGAGGCTGAGGCAGGAGAACTGCTTGAACCTGGGAGGGGGAGGTTGCAGTGAGCCAAGACTATCTCTGCACTCCAGCCTGGGCAAGAGAGCAAGACTTCATCTCAAAAAAAAAAAAAGAAAGAAAGAAAGAAAGAAATTATTGTTACTCATGAAGTTAATTGCACTTTCTTTCATTTGTGCCAACACTGAATCTTTTCTTATTAACCCCTTTCTGAGTAGTGGGATCGTTACAGTTTTGTTTTCAAATTTCCAAGTAATCTGAATAAAATCTTACTATTTTCCCTAGCTTACACTTTATCACATAATAAATGAATTTCTTCTTTTTTTTAAAAAAAAAAGAGAGCCAATTTTGGTCAGCTTTAATATGATTCCTTGGCAGGGTGTGGTGAATCCTGTCTGTATTCCCAGCACTTTGGGGAGGTTAAGGTGGGCAGATCGCTTGAACCCAGAAGTTTGAGACTAGCCTTGGCAATATGGTGAAATCTTACCTCTACAAAAAATAGAAAAATTGCGCTGGTGTGGTGTCAGGCACCTGTAGTCTCAGCTGCTGTGGAGACTGAGATGGGAAGACTGCTTGAGCCCATAAGGTCAAGGCTAATGTGCACTATGATCACTCTACTGCACTCCAGCTTAGGCAACAGAGAGAGACCTTGTCTCAAAATAAATAAATATAGTTCCTTATGATTTTAGATGACTCAGAATCGGGTCTTGTTCATTTATTTGCTTTTCTTCATTACTGTAAGTTAACATGTAGTAACTGTACATATTTATGGCATACAAAGAGCTGCAAGGATGACCTGGACTCTGGAATCAGTCCCCATCCCTTTGCTGAGCTCACCCTGCACTGGAACTCATGTCCCTCCCCACCTGCCCTGCTACTCAGGAGTGCTGCAGTTGCCTAGAGCTGAGGGTCTGTGTCCAGCTGAAACACATTTCTGGGCCAGATAACCCTTGGCCAACAGTGTCTACTGAAGGACTGTTCCTCAGGTGACTTCCAGTGTCTAATAAGGGGAGGGAGTTTGGAAAGAAAGGAACTTGGGGAATGGGGAGATCTAAGTGGCATTAAGGAATGCCTGCAAAAGTGAAAAGTGAGAGTTAACTCACCTGAGTGTTCATCAGAAATGGCTGATCTGGTGAGTCTCATCAGAATGGAGATGGTGTCTGCTGCTCATTTCTGTAATGGCTGCACCTAGCACAGTGCCTGATCAATAGGTACTTAATACCTAATACCCTAATGAACATATTTTGCCAAGAAGGCAGAAATGCCATTGCCTGTGGCAACTCAGTGACTGGGATGTGTGTGAGTAAGCTGAGTGTCAGCAGTGGGGAAAGAGTGAACTGGAGGTGAGAACTAATAAAGAAAACGTTTAAAATTGGAAGAGAAGGGGGAATTAGTGACACAAGATACCCAAGAAGACACAAGTTTGTGCAATCCAGAGCAAGGATAGATTAACTTTGGACTGATGCAAAATCAAGAAGGGAGAAAGTACCGTGTGACTAGAGACATTTCTTCTAGACAAGAGGTTTGGAAAGAGCTCTTTTGTTGCCAGTTTTTCTCTATTTTAATAGACTTCTCAGATAACTGGCAAAGAGGCAATTATGTATAGAGAAGTCTAGGACAAATACCACATGGCCTTGCTTATATGTAGAATCTTAAGTCAAACTCAGAAGCAGAGAGTAGAATGATGGTTATCAAGGGCTGGGGGAGGAAGGGGCTTGGGAGATGTTGGTCAATGATATAAAGTTTTAGTTAGACAGGTGGAATAAGTTCAGAAAATTTCTTGTACAACATATTAATTATAGTTGATAGTAATATAACATATACTTGAAAATTGCTCAGAGTAAATTTTAAGTGTTCTCACCACAAAAAAATATATGTGGGGTAATAGATGTTAATTACCTTAATTTAGTCATTCCACAATGTATACATACATAAAAACATCTTGTTGTATGCCATAAGTACATATAATTATTATTTGTGAATTTAAAAAATAAAAGTAATTTCAAAAAAAAGTAACAGGAACTGGACATGTAGAGGAGAAGCCAGAATTAAGTAAATGGGCCCTAAAAGTCAATGGGGTCAGATTTTTCCGTCTTTTGGTGCTATAATGCACCTCAGCCATACTACACATCTTTGGTTTCAGAAAAAACTTTTGGTCCTGACACATCTCTACAAATCTCAAAGGAGGACCTGGAGAAAATGTTCCTCCATTCTTCCACATTGGTGAGGAAATAAAGCTCCTTTAGAAGTTAACTCTAAGTAGTGGTTTTCAAAATGTGTTCACCAGACCAGCAGCAACAAAATCATCTGGGAACTCGTTAGAAATGCACTTTTTCAGACGGGCATGTTGGCTCACACCTGTAATCCCAGTACTTTGGGAGGCTGAGGTGGGTGGATCATGAGGTCAGGAGTTCAAGACCATCTTGGCCAACATAGTGAAACCCTGTCTCTACCAAAAATACAAAAATTAGCCGGGCATAATGGTGTACGCCTGTAGTCCCAGCTACTCAGGAGGCTGAGGCAGGAGAATCGTTTGAATCTGGGAGGCAGAGGTTGTGGTGAGCCAAGATCACACCACTGACCTCCAGCCTGGGCAACGGAATGAGACTCTGTCTCAAAAAAAGAAAAGAAAGAAATGCACATTCTCAGGCCCTATTCCAGACCTACAAATCAGAAAGGTCAGGGGAGGGGGTGCATCCCAAAAATCTGTGTTTCAACAAGCCCTCCGGGGGGTTTCTGATGCAAACTATAGTTTGAAAATCACTACTCTAAGCAGCCCTTGGTCTGGTTCTGAACTGTATGTGTGTGTGCCACCAGCACTCTTGTGTGAAGAAGGTCCCCTTATTAGATGGGTTTTTGCTACCAGTTTTCCAAGCAGGGGATAAATGGTAGGAAATTGCCTGCTCTTTCACTGAGTGCCTCCCAGGACTTCAAAAGCTGGCTGGGTTGGGGATGCAACATGAGGCTCTGGGACTGAATGGTACTTACCTGAGTCCCTTGGAGCCAGTCACACCACACAACACTGGCCCCATTGAAGGTCAATACCTCCCTATTCCTACCCCCACCAAACTACCAAGACAATGCCACCTCACTGAAACAATTTCATCCATCAAATTGCAATTTGGAGGTTAGGTGAGCTTTTCATTGGACAGGATGGGAAGGATGTTAAGAAACCCCTCTCTTCCAGGCAAGCACACTTATGCTTTTCTCTGAAGGTTCATTTTTATGAAGCAGGACAAGAAAACACAAGCTGCAGTGCCTCTTTTAGGAGATGGTGGCTTCAGCACTAGGAAAGAGTGTGTTCCAGTGAGTTCCAGAGTCGGAATGTCACTGAGGGAACATCAATGCCTGGCACAGCTACACATAAGCAAGCAGTGCTCCCATGTAGGTCAAAGGCCCCCAGGACCAACTTCACTCTGTAGGGACAGAGGCCTGGCTTTGCATTTTGAGAGATTCCTTTTGAAATAGGTATCTATATTTAAAGATGCTTTTTGCCTGATAGGGCATGATTTTTCAGTTCTATAAACAGAGCACTGATAAGCAGCCACTCAACCCCATATAGAATGCCGTCTTCAATTTGAGGAAATGAATAGTGCCCCTGAAATTATTGTAGCATAATTTATCATTTGCTCACCCTAAGTGACTCAACCTATTCTAACAGGACATTGTACAGGTAGAGTTATTCACCTCATGTTTACTAGTGGCTTTGCAGTTGAAATAATCTCTAAACGGCTATATATTTTTTTAATTGTTCAAGTTGCCAGATCCCATTATCAATTATCCTGGTCTCTTACTTTCCAACTCATATCTTGTGCTAACTAAGCTCACTATAGATATATTTAGTATTTGTCTAGAATCTCTGGAGAACAGGGAATCAGGATGTTATGGTGTTTTAATGTTTTTATTTTTATCAAAGCAATACATTTTAATTTATGGGACTATAACACAGGTTAATATAGCACCTGTATGACATCTTTCACATATGTATCTCCCATCCTGTTTCAACGTGTCGTCATCACAACCACAGGAGGTAGGTAGATGCTATAAGCACCAAGGTCTTCATTTTTCAAAAAAAAAAAAAAATACACAGTTGAGACAAAATAATTTACCAAAATATACACAGCAAATCATTAGCAAAGCCAGAAACCAAATCCAGGACAATCTAGACATTTTCCACTATCCACTTCATCCAGTGGCTTTCCTTCCTCTCCCTTTAGCCTCTCAAAATTCAAAACACAGCACAAGCTCCATGTCAGATCGAGTCCTTTAGGGACTGCCAGCCATGTGAAATTCTCCACTTTTCCTTCTCCTCTGCCTAGATTCAGGGGACTGAGAAGGCATTACAAATAGTGCTCTATGGGTTTCCTTGCTTCTATGAGAAAAAGCCATCCGTTTACCTCTTGAACCATGTTTATACCCAGGAACCACATTCTCAGCACTTTTCTAAGCTAGCCTGAAGCCAGTCAATACTAACATCACAATTTTTTCATGGGATTATATTACAATATAATTGAGATTTCATAGGTATAATTAAAATAATTTATTAATTAAATTTAAATAAAAGAATTTCTTCCTAAGAAAATGGTTCAAAAAAATACATACATCTGTCACCTAGAAGTGTCGGGTGCCACCACTTGGAACAGAGATCGCCTACCCTAACCTTTGTCAATCCATGAACACCAATTTCAGACAACTACAAAAGGAAGAGTTATGGTCATGTGAACTCACAGGGAGGATGATCTCAGGCTAATGACTTCAATGTTTTGGAAGAGTGCAGTTGTGCAGCTGCTTTGAGTTTACACATGCCCCTGGTAGGCACATTTGCTCTCTCACATGACAAAATGTCAGCTTCTAAGCCCCTTCTGTCAACTTCAGCACCATGAGGCAGGCAGAGTGGCCTGTGGCAAATGCATCCCAATTCATTAGTAACCAGTGGACATACTTTGTGCAGCCACAAGAAAAGGTTAACTAAGGACCAGGCTCATGTAAAAAGAAAGCAAAGATTTATAAATAAATGCCTATGTCATTCATTTATTCAACAAGCATTGCTGAAAGTCTAAGACATTCTAGGCACTGTGAATGCCAAAATGAGTGGAATCCCAAACACAGGGAACTACGATGGACATTTTAACAAGCCCAGAAAATTCCCTGGACTCAGGCTATCTGCCTCCCCAGCTACCCTGAGGCTGGTGCCCAGGTCCCTCCCTTTTGTGGAAGTACTACCTTCCTCAGGCCTCCACTTCAAAGAGCAAACACCCAGGACAGGGAGCCCATCAAACTCCATCCTCAGATTCCATGTATTCCTCAGTTTATCAGATTGACACATTTGAGAGGGAAAGTCCAGGAAAAACTCAAACTCAAGAGGTATATGATGGGGGAGAAATAGTTTTCTTTTTTTAAAAATGGAGAGGAGGACAAACAGGGAAAGTGTCGGGAACCATCGTGACCAAAACTCTTAAAACAATATTCAAGGATTACAAACCACACTGAGACAGACTCACATCAGACATCACATGGCTTCTGATTCTTAGTCTACCTTTTTCTGGATGTGACCGAGTGGACTTTCCTTCTGCAGCTCCAGTAGGTACAGATGACTGCATCACACCATCTTCAAATGCTTAAGTTAACAGTAAACTAATGATTTTCTTCCAGCTAGCCTGTAATTACACATGTACATATTTATCCACCTGGGCAAAATTTACAACTGGCTGGTTTCCCTTCAATACCACAGGACAAGATTAAAGGGAGGTGAGTAAGATCCCAGCCACAGTGAATCTACAGCAAAAGGTAGGACTCAGGCAAAATATGCATGGCAAAAGACAGCCACGGTCAGCAGGATGATGCCATTAACGTTCGCCACTATCCTCCACAAAGGCTTTTCAGAGGTGTCCATCATCTTCATCTTCATGGCTTTCTCCTCTTCCTCAGTCATCTTGGGTGCATTCTGCTGCTCCAGCCCACAAAACAGATCATAGGCTCTTCTGAAGAATCCTTTTCTCTCCTCAGGAACTTCTGTGTCTGGGCAAAGGCATAGAAGAATTACTGGACACAGAAGTAGGACAGACTAGAAAAGTTTCCAGAGGAGATGCCATACCATGAAGCACCTGTTATTCTGCAGAAATTTCCCAAAAACAAGAAATTTCCCAAAATTTCCCCCATATTTTCTTGTTTTAAGGAATGAAAACAGTAGAAAATGTTCCAATAAATTTAATGACAAAACAATCTTTTTTTTTTTTTTTTTTTTGAGACAGCATTTCGCTCTTGTTGCCCAGGCTGGAGTGCAATGGCGCGATCTCGGCTCACCACAACCTCCGCCTCCTGGGTTCAGGCAATTCTCCTGCCTCAGCCTCCTGAATAGCTGGGATTACAGGCACGCGCCACCATGCCCAGCTAATTTTTTGTATTTTTAGTAGAGACGGGGTTTCACCATGTTGACCAGGATGGTCTCGATCTCTTGACCTTGTGATCCACCTGCCTCGGCCTCCCAAAGTGCTGGGATTACAGGCGTGAGCCACCGCGCCCAGCAGACAAAACAATCTTACTATTTACATCTTTAGGATCAGCTAGCCCAAGTTTTATCTCTATCAGGCCCAATGCAAATTTATTTTGATTTGGAACAGTCAGTTCAAATAATAGTTTATGATAAAGGCACATTAATAATGGGCCGGGGAACTGTGCCATAGGAAGGAAAACCCACCTCTGAAACACAAAATCTCATAGCTCTTCACTACATCACCAGAAAGCAATCTGGCTGGCATGACTCAGGAGTGCTTTGGCTACATCTGTCCTTTCTAAGGCTTCACAACAGACCCAGCCAGGTGGTAAGAATTGGTCTGAACAGCTCCTGATGCAGTGCAGCAGTGATTAATACTTCCCAGGGTTAGGATCTAATGTCACATATCAACACTGCTTAATCAAACCATCCATACATGACCCTGATACTCAACTCGGATGCCCACCAAGGGAACTGAGCCTAGGCATGGCCCTGGAGGTACACAAACCTCATTTCAAATGCCCACTCTGCCACTCACTAGATAAGAGATCAAGCCCATTGTGCTTTCAGCACCACAGTCACAGATCGTGCAAAGCACTTTCCTAATTTTACATCACTGAATTTTATCTTTATTTTTTAAAGAAACATAGTCTTGCTCTGTTGCCCAGACTGGAGTGCAGTGGCGGTTATCATAGCTCACTGCAACCATGAACTCCTGGGCCAAACGACCCCCCGACCTTGGCCTTCTTAGTAGCTAAGCTGGGACTATAGGTGCATGCCAACATGCCCAGTTAATTTTTTTTTATTTTTTTGTAGAGTCAGGGTCTCAGTATGTTGCCCAGACTGGTCTTTAACTCCTGTAATCTTGAACTCAAGCAATCTTCCCACCTTGGCCTTCCAAAGTGTTGAAATTACAGATGTGGGCCACCATGCCCAGCCTCACAGAATTTTAGCTTTAAAGCATCACAGAATTTTAGAACCAGAAAGAATCTCAATGACCAAGTTCACACATGTGTTAGAGTTGGGACCAAAACCTAGCTTTATGGTATTGTTAATTCACATCCCTTATCTTCAGGAATAGGATTGGATAAATAGCTTCTTCATTGTATAAATGAAGAATTTAATGATTTAATGAGAGAGCTTCTACTTCTTATTGTGGTGGAGCCTCTCTTATTGTGGTAGATCCTCTTCCACACTCAAAATATTCCTAAACTGTATCCCTTGACACAGTAGATGTCAAGAGGTGTAAGTCTCTTCCCATTCTCTCCTTTCTCTCACACACTCACACCTCTCCCTTTTGACTTACTCCACCAGAATAGCAGAATGGGGAAGAAGGAGTAAGAAGCTAGGATCACTGACCAGCTCAAGTGAGAAATACATGGCTTTCTGGGTCAATAAAAAGTTGAATGGCCTTAGGAAATTCTCTGTCTCATTTTCCTGTTTGGGGAGGGAAGGAAAATTGGAAGAATTGTACTTGTATTATCTGTCTTAAGAGGATGATGCAGTGCTGAAATGAATCACTAAAGTGTTTATAATTAAAATATGTGATGATCATATCATTATCAATGATGATGGTGATGGTGGTGGTGGTGGTGGTGGTGATGATGATGATATGGGGATAATGATGCACCTGAAAAGCTTCCTTGTGTTGATGTTTCCTAGAGAATGGTGAGTGTGACACCCATGGTCTGTAAAAGCCCTCAAGAGAGTTTAGTTTATTGTGCTTTAATAGGATAGGATGTTCAGTCTGATTAAGAACCTAAGTTCATGAAAACATGACAGAATTTGAGTGCCGCCATGAACTTCAGAGGTACCAGATCAATTCTCTAGCCAGTATGGATGTTCCCTCTACAGAATCCTGGACAAATGTATACATACTGCTTATCCCTGTCCAGACCAACTCAATTAGAAAACTATTCCTTCAAAGCAATCATGATGGTGATAATTATAGCCGATTCTTATAGCAGAGCATAAGAGGTATGGGTTTTCATTTAGAATACTTTTATGTGAAGAATCTGAGCTTTAGAACAATGGAATCACTTTCCTAGCATAGTAGGAAGAGAATTCATATTTCAATACCATTTCTTCCTGATTCCAAATCTCGGAAACCATCTCTGCACTATTCTGCCTCCTTACTCTGAGTTAAAATTGGATGAATTATTTTCACCCACCAGTGTTAAATCTGACTTCTGGCATAAAAATAATCTCTTCTTCCACAATAAGACCTTTGACACTCAAAATATTCCTAATCCATCTAAAATCTAACCCTTTAAAATCTATGATATTCTTGCACAGTATGGAGACATTTTTGGAAGTAGAAGTAGAGGGCATGTTCCTGCCTGCCTGCTCTGGGGAAGCAGGAAGGGGCTGACTGTTTTCAGCACCATAGCCAGCTGCTGTGGCTTCACACTCCCTCCGGTATTTGTAGAGTCACAGGTTTTAGAATGGAAAGGTCTTCAAAGATCAAGAGCAGATTGTAGCAAAGCTGAGAACTTAGGCATAGTCTCTCCCTCCCTAAGCCTCAATTTACATGTCTATAAAATGAGGTGATAAGACCAAATGATCTCTGGGGCTCTTTCCTGAGTTAGAATTCTATGACGTTCGTGATGGCCAGATTCAGAACTTGTTCTGAGCTACACCTGTGCTCTCCTTCAGATGGAGTGACAATGAAGCCTCCAGCCCAGTACCAGGTAAAGCATGTATGACCTTGAGCCCCCATATCTCTGCACACCACACACCTCCACAACCATCCTCCACATGTGCAAGTCCCCCATGTACAGAGGAAGGTTACAATACTGAAGTAGAAGAAAGCATTAACTTAGAGGATAAGTCTTTGGGCACTGACTAAGCATTATTTCATTGGTCTTCCTGAGAAATTGGATTTTCTACATTTGATATTGTAAGCCAGTATGACATAAGATCCCAAGGGCCTCTATCTCCTCATCTTGATGTCACTAGAACTGACCATACCCTTGGTTTCATCTGTCCTCTAGGTCAAAAGAACTCAAACTCTTTTTTCTTTTTCTTTTTCTTTTTTTGAGATGGAGTCTTGCTCTGTTGCCCAGGCTGGAGTGCAGTGGTACAATCTCAGCTCACTGCAACCTCCTCCTCCTGGGTTGAAGCAATTCTCCTGCCTCAGCCTCTTGAGTAGCTGGGACTACAGGCATGTGCCACTATGCCCAGCTAATTTTTGTATTTTTAGTAAAGACAGGTTTTCACCATGTTAGCCAGGCTGGTCTCAAACTCCTGACCTAATGATCTGCCCACCTCAGCCTCCCAAAGTGCTGGCATTATAGGCACGAGCCATCACACCCAGCCCCAACTCTTCTCTTAGCCCCAGCCATTTCCCAAATCAAGACAGGGTGGCAAATTCCTCACCCACACTTACTCACTGAGCACTGTCAAATATAAGGGGTGAGAATACAATCAAAAATGGTCAAAAGGTTTGAATAGATATTTCTCAAAAGACGATATATAAATGGCAGACAGGTACATAAAAAGGTGCTCAACATCATTAATCATAGAAATGCAATCAAAACTACAATGATATATCATCTCATCACAGTTAAAATGGATTACACCCAAATGATGGGCAATAATAAATGCTAATGAGGATGTGGAAAAAAGGGGAGCCCTTGTACACTGTTGGTGGGAATGAAAGTTAGTATAACCACCAACAGTATGGAGAACAGTTTGGAGATTCCTCAAAAAACTAAAAATAGAGCTACCATATGATTCAGCAATCCCACTGCTGGGTATATACCCAAAAGAAAGGAAATTAGTATATTAAAGAGATATCTGCAGTCCCATGTTTGTTACAACACTATTTACAATGGCTAAGATTTGGAAGCAACCTAAATGTCCATCAACAGATGAATGAATGAAGAAAATAGGTACATATACACAATGGAGTACTATTCAGACATAAAGAAGGAACGAGACCCTGTCATTTACAACAATGTGGATGGAACTGGAGATCATTATGTTAAGTGAAATAAGCCAGTCACAGTAAGACAAACATCTCATTTTCTCACTTATTTGTGAGATCTAAAAATCAAAACAATTGAACTCATGGGCATAGAGAGCAGAAAGATGGTTACCGGAGGCTGGGAAGGGTACTGGGGGTCTGGGGATGGGGTAGGGATGGTTAATGGGTACAAAAAATAGAAAGAATGACTAAGACCTACTATTTGATAGCACAACAGGATGACTATAGTCAATAATAATTGTACATTCTAAAATTAAGAGTGCAACTGGATTGTTTGCAAATCAAAGGATAAATGCTTGAGGGGATAGATACCCCATTCTCCATGATGTGCTTATTTCACATTGCATGCCTGTATCAAAACATCTCATGTACCACATAAATACATAAACTTACTATGTACCCACAAAATTTTTTTAAATATGAAGGGTGAGGGAGGTGGAATGATTCTGTACCCTTTCCTCCACTTGAACTCAGAGTGAACTTCCCCCAAACCACTTATCCATTTCATCCCCACTCTGTTCCTCACTACCCTGGAAGAGAGACATCTGAGCTCTGATAAAGTCATTTAGGGAAGGCTTCAGTAAAGTTATCATGTAAAAGTAATTTTTATCGTTTGGGGATCTGCTCTGAGTCATAAATCACCTATTTCAATGGTCTCCTTAGGCTCTTCTTTGATGTTCTCCTCTTCCGCATCCAGGTCAATACGCTCCTCTTTGCTGTTGCGCAGACTCCAACACAGACGGTACAGCTGCAGAGAAGGCAGAGCAGGTCAACAGAAAGATCCAAATAGCATCTTGGGACAAGAAGTTAGGGGAGCAAAGAGATATGCATCAAGGAAGGGAAGGGAATGTGGCCTCTCAGTACCAACAAGGACATACATAACAATTCCCATCCACAACATTATCTCTAAAAACATTGGTGACTTAGATGAAAGCAATATACATAATATATACACTAGCCTCTATGATACATGTATATTCAGAGCCAAAAGGCTGCCTCATATAGAAATATTTGTTGAATGAACTCTTTTATGTGTGTGTGATAAATAAATTTTTTCCTTTTAGCACTGGCAGTAGGAAGCAACAAAGACAGCCATTGTCCAGGTTAGGAGTATAAGTTCAGATTTTTTTACTATGTCACATTATGGGAATAAGAATCTAGAATAATGAGCCATAATAGAATATGGTAGAGCTGGGGACACAGTTTCTATTGATATAGTCAAGAGCACGAACCAAAAACTTGATCTAGAGCATGAACTTGGTCTAAGGCATGAACTAGAAATGTGTTTGGGACTGTGGTACTTTCAAAGACTTGAGACATGAGGCAGCAGTTGATACAACACAAAGAAAGCCTGTGGCAGGTCCAGCCAATAGATGTGATGCAGTTCTGCCCCTATAAAAGTAGTCCTTGTTTGACATGAAGGTTTGTCACTGCTCTTAAAATGTTGGCAATGAAGTTGAAGATCTCTTAGGAATTCCATAAGCCCTTGTATGTGTATGCATGAGTAAAGGATTAACAAAATCCTTCCTTGTTTTTTCTAGAAATAAATATGACCTTGGGTTAACTTTCCAGCTCTGTTCTTTTGGAAACCTGGAAATCTGTGTTGAGTTACCAGACTATTAATAAAAATGGCTTGTAATTGGCCATCTTTATCTAAATTAGGAGAGCTATGAATAAATTCTAAACCAATGGGGGCATCTAGAGTTAAAGAAGAGTAATTGCAACTTTTGAAGTCTTGAATCAATTAGACTTTGATATTGTTAGAAATGTTTTGCATCCTATGGTCAATTTTTGGTGGATTAATTTAGAAAAAAATCAAGAGGAAACTATATTTTAGATTTCCCTGAGTAGAGTGATTCCTGCAACTAGGTATGTTCTTTGCTGGGATCTTTAAAATCTTTGACCATGGGACAGTTACAAGAAATGTCAGTTTCTATTTGGAACATAGGCTTCTAAGCCAGGTAGCTCTATCCCACCCATATGATCTTGTGCACCTGAGCTGTCACTTGGGAAGGAGGTTTCAGAGAATAAGCTCTGGAATAAAGCATAGACAACTGTGAGGACTCCCACTAAAGACATGGGCTTGATATCAGCCTGTTAGCACACCATGTTTCCTGGCATGTATCCTTCCACATGAAACCAATGGCAAGTTATGTGAATGTAAGATATATAATTTTGCTGAGGCCAACCAAGCATGTTGTGGCACATCGACATCGCTAATCATCAGAGAAAAGCAAATCAAACAATAATGAGATATCGTCTCATCCCATTTAAAATGGCTTTTACCAAAAAGACAGGCAATAATGAATGCTGGTGAGGATGGGGAGAAAGGGAAACCCTCAAACCCTGTTGGTGGGAATGTAAATTAGTACAGCTACAATGAAGAACACTATGGAAGTTCCTCAAAATACTAAAAATAGAGCTACCATATATATCCAGCAATTCTATTACTGGATATATATCCAAAAAGAAAGTCAACTAGTATATCAAAGAGGTATCTGTACTCCCATATTTACTGCAGCACTATTCACAATAGCCAAGATGTGGAATCAATCTAAGTGTCCATTGACAAATGAGCGGATAAAGAAAATGTGGTACAGGCTGAGCGTGGTGGCTCACACCTGTAATCCCGGTACTTTGGGAGGCTGAGGCAGGCGGATCAAGAGGTCAAGGGATTGAGACCATGATGAAATCCCATCTCTACTAAAAAACACAAAATTAGCTGGGTGTGGTGGTGCGACCCTGTGGTCCTAGCTACTTGGGAGTCTGAGGCAGGAGAATTGCTTGAACTCAGGAGGCAGAGGTTGCAGTGAGCCGGGATCATGCCACTGCACTCCAGCCTGGCAACAGAGCAAGACTGTCTCAAAAAAAAAAAGAAATAAAATGTGGTACAAATACACAATAGAGTATTATTCCGCCATAAAAAGAATGCAATCCTGTCATTTGCAACAACATGTATGGAACTGGAAGCCATTATGTTAAGTGAAATAAGCCAGCCATAGAAAGACAAATTTCTCATGTTCTCACTCATATATGGGAGCTAAAAGTTTTAAATACTGAACTCATGGAGACAAAGAGTAGATTGATGGTTACCAGAGGCTAGGAAGGGTAGCAGGGGATGGAGGACAGAGTGGAGATGGTTAATGTGTGCAAAAATACAGTTAGAATGAATTAAGATATAGTATTTGGTAGCACAATAAGGTGGCTATGCTTAATATTAATTTATTTTATATATATTACAAAATTACTATAAAATAATTTATTATACATATACACATATATAATTTAAAGACAGAGTCTCACTATGTTGTCAGGTTGATTCCAAACTCCTGGACTCAAGCGATCGTCCCACCTTGGCCTCCCAAAGTGCTGGAATTACAAGCATAAGCCACCACATTCTATATTTTAAAATAACTAAGAGTGGAATTGGAATGTTCCTAACACAAATAAATAATAAATGCTTGAGGCAGTGGACACCCAAATTACCCTGATTTCATCATTATATGTCTGTATCAAAATATTACATGTACCCCATAATTATATACAACTATTATGTACCCATAATAATGAAAAATTTTTAAAAAATTAAAGAACATTGCAGCATGAACACAAAACAAGGACAGATCCCCTAAATGCATACTCACATGCACATCTGGAATGGGCTTGGTGAAGAGGGAGATGACCACAATAGTGATGGCAGTAATGACGAAGAGGATAATAGCAAAGTACAAGTAGTGCACCCCACAGATAATCGTGGGACAGTTGCTAGGCTCCATGCAGCTCCCGGTTCCATAGGCAAACTCAGTAATCATACGTGAAACCCCGATCAGAAATCCTAGGATCAGTCCCCAAAAGGCTCCCTATAAAAGAAAACCCTGGGTTAATTCATGTTGAACACACAAAACAGGCGGTCTTTCTAACATTCTTGGGGGAGGCACAGGCAGAGGCAAAGGAAAAGAGGTAGGAGAAGTGGTAGCTCCAGGCTGTCTGAACCCAGAACGCTGGAGTTCAGAATATGGCAAGGACTGCTATGCAAGACCTTCAGTGTGTCTACCATGTTTCAGCAACATGATTTCACCTCAATCATTAAACAAGGAGCCATAACATAATGGGGTAACAGTGTCTAAAAACTGGAATAGAGTGTCAACCTACGGGCTTAATTCCAAAAATTACCTTTATCTTGAAAAATAATTTGAGCCTCTCTACCTGCAGCTACTGTCAACACCAATCTCCAGATTTATGCATATTCAGATAAGAAGTAATTACTTGTGAGGTAATTTGTGTTTCACAAGGACATGGGAAAAGAAATTAAGTCTTTGAAAGATGAAGGAGAAAGAAACTTAAACTTATCCATCAAAATATAAATAACAACACTTTTTCAGCCCCCATTGTAGATTATTTTATAAATTATTTTTAGTTTGAGAATATAAAATTATGCTGTGTTTTTACATTAAATTTTGGATTTGCATATTAGAAATATGGAGGACTTTAAGACACCAGAAACATGAGGGGACAATTTTTCAGTTTTGGTTTTTTTGGGTTTTTTTTTGCTCTTTCCTTCCTTCCCGCCTTCCTTTTTCCTTTCTCTTTCCTCTTTCCCTTAGGTAAGTCCTCACCTAGGTTTAAGTCTGGCAGGCCAGTGACAAAGTAGAATGCGTTCTTAGAAGAGTGGCCCAAAAGAGCTTTCATGTTTTTTGTGTGTTTTTTGTTTGTTTTTTGAGACAGAGTCTCACTCTGTCACCCAGGCTGGAGTGCAGTGGCACGATCTTGGCTCAATGCAACCTCTGCCTCCTGGGTTCAAGTAATTCTCCTGCCACAGCCTCCCAAGTAGCTGGAATTACAGGCACCTGCAACCATGCCCAGCTAATTTTTGTATTTTTAGTAGAGATGGGGTTTCACCATGTTGGCCAGGCTGGTCTTGAACTCCTGATCTCATGATCTACCTGCCTTGGCCTCCCAAAGTACTGGGATTACAAGCATGAGCCACTGTACCCGGCTGCTTTCATAGTTTTATCAGGTGCTGGTCAGACTCTTTGCTAGTCATTGCTACCCCTATACTTTCTATTCCAAGTGTATTAAATTATCACCTATCCCTTACACATGGCATGTGTTTTTGTCTCCAGGTCTTTGTATATAGGCCATTCTATCTGGGAGAATATGGGCTCATCTCTTCCTGGTAACCTCATTCTAGCTTAAATAGAACAAGCTACACAAGCTGGGTATACCCTTTCTTGCTGTGGCCACAGCACTGTGGACACAGATCCAGGCCAGCACCAACCCTACTGCCATGGAATCATTCATTCAGTTCTCTGTCTCCCAGTCTGAACTAGGGGGTTGCCCAGGGAAGGAAGCAGATTTCATTCGCTTTTTGTTGCTAGTGCCTTACCTTATGCTGGCATCTGCAAGTAACTTCTAGATGAAGGAATGAATAAGGAAAAAGAAAAAATGTGTTCCCTCTTCATCCCCCATACACTATTTCACTAAAAAAAAAATATTTCTTAGCTGGGCACAGTGTGCCTGAAGCCCTCCCTGCATTGGAGGCTGAGGCGGAAGGGATCACTTGAGCTCAGAAGTTTGAGACTAGCCTTACAACACAGTGAGATTCTCATCTCAAAAAAAAAATCAATAAATTTGCCATGAAATAATTTTTTTTAATTCAAAATTTTTCATAATTGAAAACTCTCAACAAATTAAGTACAGAAGTAACATACCTCAAAAACAATAAAGTCTATAAGCTATATATGACAAACTCACAGCTAACATCATACTGAATGAGGAAAAATTGAAAGACTTTCCTCTAAGATCTGGAAAAAGAAGGGGATACCCACTTTCACTTTCATTCAACATAGTACTGGAAGTCCTAGACAGAGCAATCAGGCAAGAGAAAAAATAAAGGGCATCCAAATAAGAAGAAGACAAATTGGCCTCATTTACAAATGATATGATCTCATATTTAGAAAAACCTAAAGATTCCACCAAAGGGGTCACTCTTAATGAAACCCTGACCTACCTTTCCAATTACGTCTTCCATCTTTCACATTCACAAACTCCCCGTGAGCCAGGTGAGATTCCATACAAGTCCTTCAACTTCTGCCTAAAAGTTCTGGACAGCGCTGTTCTCTGACTTGAATGCCATGTCTTCCCTCTCCAACTTCAAATCTTTCCAGCTCCAACTGCTCCAAGAGGCCTTCCCTGACAGTTTCAGCCCCTGCTGATAAAGCCTTTCCTAACTCCCTTCCTGCTCATATTACGTGCTGCATTATATCCCTTACTTGTCTTGCACTTTGTTTTATGTATAAACTGCTTGAGCACCAGGACTTTGTCTTCACTCGGCCCTGAGAGGTGCTGGCTGGAAAACCGAGTTCACAGTACAGCACTGGAGGTACCTTGCGCTAGGACTTTCTCTCGCTCACCTAGGGGCTACAAATTTCCTAGTGAGTGCCATGCAGTCAGGTCAAAATCACCAATATTAGATAGAAAATCTAATCTTGGCCCATAATTCTAGCACTTTGGGAGGCTGAGGTGGGAGGATCACTTGAGCTCAGGAGTTCAAGACCAGCCTGGGCAACATAGTGAGACCTCATCTCTATTTAAAATAAATAAATAAATAAGAAAATCTAATCTTGGACAGAGGAGACAGAGAGAATGTGAAACCCCATACCAGCTCCCAAGGAGCTCACTCCAACAAAGAGCCCCATGGTCCCTGGAGGCTTTCCCTATAAACCCTCAGCAGTACATCCATGTCTGCTCAAGATCTCTGGGAAATAGAATCCCTCCCATAGAGAATATGCAAACCCACATGGAAACTTCTATGCCAGAATGACTTTTCTGGACATGCCCAGATGATACCTACTGGCTCACTGACTCTCTTCCAGAAAATACCAAGCAGGAAGACAGCTGCAATGGGTGGTCCCAAATAACTGGTGATGGACTGGATGTAATCGAAGAGCTGCCCACTTTGTGCTGATTGCACAACGGGCACCCAGGCGATGCTGATTCCAATCAGCACCAGGATAAACAACCTGAAATTAAAGCCCCCACAACAAAGTGTCAATAAGTAGCTCCACATGAGTATACATTACTATGTATTACATATATACATACATATGTACATACATACATACATACACACACTACCACCAGCACCACTACCAGCAGCAAATATGACCACAGCACAAAAAAATAATTAGCAGGCTGGGCGCGGTGGTTCACGCCTGTAATCCCAGCACTTTGGGAGGCTGAGGCGGGTTGATCACGAGGTCATGAGTTCGAGACCAGCCTGGCCAACATGGTAAAACCCTGTCTCTACTAAAGATACAAAAAATTAGCCAGGCATGGTGGCATGTGCCTGTAATCCCAGCTACTATGGAGGCTGAGGCAGGAGAATCACTTGAACCCGGGAGGCAGAGGTTGCAGTGAGCCAAGATCATGCCATTGCACTCCAGCCTGGGTGACAGGGCAAGACTGGGTCTCAAAAAAAAAAAAAAAGAAAAGGAAAAATAATTAGCAAATGTATGCTTGAAGCTTTTTTTGCCTATAGGAAAGTCATTCATGAATTACTGAAACACACTTGACTTTCAATAGTAGCCTAGGCCTACTCACCACCATAAGAGAATCCCTGATGAACATAGATGCAAAAACCCTTAACAAAATACTAGCTAACTGAATCTGACAACATATCAAAAAGATAACACACCATGATCAAGTGGATTTCATACCAGGCATGCAGGGATGGTTTAACATATGCAAGACAGTAAGTTTGATATATCACATAAACAGAATTAAAAACAAAAATCACATGATCATCTCAACAAACGCAGAAAAAGCATTTGGCAAAATCCAGCATCCCTTTATGATTGAAGTCCTCAGCAAAATCGGCATACAAGGGATATACCTCAATGTAATAAAAGCCATTTATGACAGACCCACAGCCAACATAATACCAAAAGAGGAAAAGTTGAAAGCATTCCCTCTGAGAACTGGAACAAGACAAGGATGCCCACTTTCACCCACTTGTATTCAACATAGTACTGGAAGTCCTAGCTAGAGCAATTAAACAAGAGAAAGAAATGAATGGCATCCAAATCGGTAAAGAGAAAGTCAAACTGTCATTATTTGCTGATGATACAATCATATACCTAGAAAACCCTAAAGACTTCTCCAAAATGCTCGTAGAACTGATAAATGAATTTAGCAAAGTTTCAGGATACAAAATTAATGTATACAAATAAGTAGCTCTGCTATACACCAACAGAGACCAAGCTGAGAATAAAATCAAGAATTCAACCCCTTTTACAATAGCTGCAAAAAAAAAAAAAAAGAAAAGAAATCATAGATGACACAAACAAATGGAAACACATCCCATGCTCATGGCTGGATAGAATCAATATTGTGAAAATGATCATACTGCCAAATGCAATCTACAAATTCAATGCAATTTGCATCAAAATACCACCATTATTCTTCACAAAACTAGTACAAACAATCCTCAAATTCATATGGAACCAAAAAAGAGCCCACATAGCCAAACCAAGACTAAGCAAAAAGAACAAATCTGGAAGCATCACATTACCTGACTTTAAACTATACTACAAGGCCATAGTCACCAAAACAGCATGGTACTAATATAAAAATAGGCACAGAGACCAATGGAACAGAATAGAGAACCCAGAAATAAACCCAAATACTTACAGCTAACTAATCTTTGACAAAGCAAACAAAAATATAAAGTGGGGAAAGGACACCCTATTCAACAAATACTGCTGGGATAATTGGCAAGCCACATGCAGGAGAATAAAGCTGAACCCTCATCTCTCACCTTATACAAAAATCAGCTCGGGATAAATCAAGGACTTAAATCTAAGACCTGAAACTATAAAAATTCTAGAAGATAACATCAGAAAAAACCTTCTAGACATTGGCTTGAGCAAAGACTTCATGACCAAGAACCCAAAACCAAATGCAACAAAAACAAAGATAAATAGGTGGGACTTAACTAAACAGCTTCTGCATAGCAAAAGGAACAGTCAGCAGGGTAAACAGAAAACCCACAGAATGAGAGAAAAGCTTCACAATCTATACTTCCCACAAAGGACTAATATCTAGAATCTACAAATAATTCAAACAAATTAGCAAGAAAAAAATAATCACCTTACTCCTGCAAGAATGCCCGTAATTTAAAAATAAAAAAATAATAGATGTTAGTGTGGATGTGGTGAAAAGGGAACACCTTTACTCTGTTGGTAGGAGTGTAAACTAATACAACCACTATGGAAAACAGTATGGAAATTCCTTAAAGTACTAAAAGTAGAACTACCAATTGATCCAGCAATCCCACTACCGGGTAACTACTCAGAGGAAAATAAGTCATTATACAAAACAGATACTTGCACATGCATGTTTATAGCAGCACAATTTGCAACTGCAAAATTATGGAACCAGTCCCAATGCCCATCAGTCAACAAGTGGATAAAGAAATTATGGTGTATGGATACTCAGCCATAAAAAGGAACAAATTAATGGCATTCACAGAAACCTGGATGAAACTGGAGACTATTATTCTAAGTGAAGTCACTCAGGAATGTAAACCCAAACATCATATGTTCTCACTCATAAGTGGGAGCTAAGCTATGAGGATACAAAGGCATAAGAATGATACAATGGACTTTAGGGATTTGTAGGGAAAGGAAGGCAGGTGGGCAAGGGATAAAAGATTACAAATTGGGTTCATTGTATAATGCTCAGGTGATGAGTGCACCAAAATCTCACGTGTCACTAAAGAACTTACTCATATAACCAAATGCCACCTGTTTCTCAAAATGTATGGAAATAAAAAATTTAAAAATAATAAAATAATCAATAAATAAAGTTAAATGCCACTGAATGGCAAATATAACCAGCCACAGAGATTATTCCCATTCTACCCAAGCACCTGCCAACCTTCCCTAGCCTGAAGGGTAGCACAGATGGAACCTCTCTGATCATTCAAGCTTTTGTGCATGGGGAAGCTACATTTACCTTCCAGCAATCATGAGTTCTTTCTCAGATGCTCCCTTGCGGACCTTGGTGTAGATGTCCATGGTGAAGAGGGTGCTGGCACTGTTGAAGATGGAGGTCAGGGAGCTCATGAGAGAGGCCAGCATGACCGACAGCATCAGGCCTCGCAATCCTGGAAAAGAAGGAGTTCTGAGTGGCATATACAGCAACTTCAGCTCTTTCGTACTCGGAAAATACAAGGACTCAAGGTTTGTTTGCCTTCTGAAACCATGCCATGTTATCCAATTTGTCTCTCCAAAAAGACTAGACGCTTGAAGAAGTGGCCTATGGCTTTAAATTTATTAGCCCATTATAAGCCCGCAGCAGCCACAAAGAGTTGAAGACACAACATACTTGAGGTGAATACTTTGCAACTGGATGATGATGATGATGGTGATGATGGTGATGGTGGTGGTGGTGGTGGTGGTGGTGGTGGTGGTGGTGTGTGTGTGTGTGTGTGTTTCCATCTGAGGGGATTTTTATAAGGTCTCTCACCTGAAATATTCATGATATAGCAGAAAGAGATTTAAACTATGATTCAAAAGATGAGGTTCTCAAGAAAGTAAAAAAGACATCCATGGATTGGGAGAAAATATATGCAAATCATATTTCTGATAAGGGCCTAGTATATAGAACATATAAAGAACTCCTAAAATTCAACAATAAAATGACAAATCACCCAATTTAAAATGTCAAAGGATCTGAATAGACACTTCTCCAAAGCTATACAAATAGCCAATCATGACATGAAAAGATGCTTGACATCAGGGGAATTCAAATCAAAACCATAATGGGATAATACTTTACACCCACTAGGATAGCTATAATAACAAATTTTTTAAAAACAGTAATAACAAGTGTGAGTAGAGATGTGGAAAAATGGAAACATTCATATACTGCTGGCAGGGATGTAAAATGGTATAGCCACTGCAGAAAATAGTCTGGGTCAGGCAGTTCTTCAATGATTAAACATTGAGTTACCATATTACCTATCAATTCTATTACTAAGTGGAATTTCATTTCTCTCTACTCAAGAGAAATGAAAACTTATGTCCACTCAAACATTCATACATTATTGTTTGTAATATTACTTATAATAGCCAAAAAGGAGGAGCAACACAAATGTCCACCAAATGATAAGTGGATAAACAAAATGCATAAACAATTGACAAATGGGTAAACGTGATGGAATATCATTCATCGATAAAAAGGAATGACATACAAATACATGCTATGACACAGATGAACCTTGCAAACATGTTAAATAAAAGAAGCAAGCCACAAAAAAAAAACCCCACATATTATACGACTCTATTTATACGAAATATCCAGAATAGGCAAATCTAGGAATACAGAAAGTATATTAGTGAGAGACTGCTTATTTCACTAGCAGGTACAGGATTTCCTTTTTTTTTTTTTTCTTTTTTTCTTTTTTTTTTTTTTTGAGACAGAGTTTTGCTCTTGTTACCCAGGCTGGATACCAAAGGCACGATCTTGGCTCACCACAACTTCCGCCTCCCAGATTCAAGCGATTCTCCTGCCTCAACCTCCCGAGTAGGTGGGATTACAGGCATGTGCCACCATGCCCAGCTAATTTTTGTCTTTTTAGTAGAGACAGGGTTTCTCCATGTTGGTCAGGCTTGTCTTGAACTCCCAACCTCAGGTGATCGGCCCGCCTCAGCCTCCCAAAGTGCTGGGATTACAGGTGTGAGCCACTGTGCCCAGTGGGTATAGGATTTCTTTACAGCATGACAAGAGTTTTCTAAAATTTATTTCAGTGATGCTTGCAACACAATTGAATATACTTTAAAACCCACTGAATTGTACATTTTAAATGAGGGAATTGTATAGTAGATGAATTTGAGCTCAGTTATGTTTTTTTTTTTTTTTTTTTTTTTTTAAGACAGGGCTCTATTTCTAACTCTGATCTTAAGCAAGTTACATCAAGCTCTAGATCTCATTTCTTGATATGTTAAATGGGGATACTTTCCCAAATCAGAATACAGAATACTACATCTGCCCAAATCAGAAAACGGAACTCTTGTTACTAAAGTTTTCCTAGTCATGGGAAGTCTGGTTGGCTATAATGTCTATTACTCTTCCCAGTCCAAGGAATATACATGGTTGCACCTGCTGAGGCTAGAAGGCCAGGCCAAGCTGAGGACTCACTATCAAGAGTTTTACAGTCTCGGGAGTAAAAGTAACCTTAGGATCACCTAGACCTGTCATCCATCTGATACATGAATCCCTCACAACACTTCCCCTGTCCAAACTCCACAGCAACAGTACATCTCCTCCCACCGTACAGGGAACCTGCCCTCAGACAGTTATGAGGAGGCTGAAACTAGCTCTCTATGGCATCAGATGTAGTCCTCATGGTACCCAACAGAACAGGTCTTACCCTTTATCCACTTTGCCATCTTTCATATATTCAAAGACAACTCATATTCCCTTGAACTCTCTCTTCTCTGTATTCCTATATAACTGCATTTGAGAGACCCAAATGTTTAGAACTTCACTTATACCTCTTAAACTTCAGCTAGTTAGAGCTGAGTCAACATTCATACCTCTTGAGGTCCTTTTGGAACATGATTCTGTCATTCCTCTAGGTTTCATATATTTAAATAATTTACGGTCTCACCTACAGCCTTGCAAGATTAATTATAAAGGCTGCCTATTCTAATTATTTTGTCATTTGTTGAGAGGGTTATTTAAATGGTTCTGAGTTTGTGTAGCATACATTATAAACTATTGGAAATATAGAAGAAGTTATAAAAATCATCAAGTCCAATTATCTCATTTTTCAGTTGATAAAACAAAGGTCCATTTCAAGAAGTTAGTAAAAAGGGCTTTCAGCCATAGCTCTGCCACTTATTCAGGGTTACTTTGCCCTGAAATTGGTAAGCTGGGACAGAACTTCCCCTCTGTAGACACTCCTATCAAACCCCCATTCATTTATTTACTCAACTAATATTTGCTGAATATAATTTTACAGTAGTCCAGGCAAAAAATAATGGTCTATCAGGCTAGGGTAACAGAAATAAAAATAGAAGTACACTAGGAGACAATTTGATGTGGATTGGTGGGAGGATCACCTACTTGCTAAGTGGAGGAGGCTGAATCTGCAAACGGAATGAAAAGGAGTGGCCAGGCCAGGTTCAGTGGCTCACACTTGCAATTCTAGCACTTTGGGAAGCCAAGGCAGGCAGATCACCTGAGGTCAGGAGTTTGAGACCAGCCTGACCAACATGGAGAAACCCCATCTACACTAAAAATACAAAATTAGTGGGGCATGGTGATGCATGCCTGTAATCCCAGCTACTCAGGAGGCTGAGGCAGGAGAATCACTTGAACCCAGAGGTTGTGGTGAGCTTAGATCACACCATTGCACTCCAGCCTGGGTGACAAGAGCAAAACTCTGTCTCAAAAAAAAAAAAGAAAAAAGAAAGGGGGAAAGGAGCAGCAAAGAGGATGGGGACAATTTGAAAAGACAAACAGACGAATAAAGTATGATGGAATCCAAGGGAGGAGAACAACTAAAGAAGAATGAGAGATCGATAATGCTGAATGCCACTGAGGGGTTCAGTAAAGTAAGGAATGGAAAATATCTATTTGGTCTAGCACAGGGAGGTCATTAAGGAATGCAGTAGGTCGGGGGCAGTGGCTCAGGCCTGTAATCCCAGTACTTTGGGAGGCCGAGATGGGTAGATCACTTGAGGTCCAGAGTTTGAGACCAGTCAGGCCAATGTGGTAAAACACCATCTCTACTAAAAATACAAAAAATTAGTGGGGCATGGTGGTGCATGCCTGTAATCCCAGCTACTCCAGAGGCTGAGGCAGGAGTCGCTTGAACCCAGGAGGCAGAGGTTGCAGTGAACGGAGATCACACCATTGCACTCCTAACCAGATTTGTTTCCCTTGAGCCAGAATTTGGAGATTTTTCTTCAATGTGAAACATGACTGCAATCCCACAGGTCAACTGCAAAACTCTAGCTATTCAGAGTCACAGCTAAGTGCTCACTCAACCTTCTAGGAAAACAGATTCTTTTTTTGTTTGTTTTTTTTTTTTTTTTGAGTCAGAGTCTTGCTCTGTCACCCAGGTTGGAGTGCCATGGCATAATCTCGGCTCATTGCAACCTCTGCCTCCCAGGTTCAACTGATTCTCCTGCCTCAGCCTCCTGAGTACCTGGGATTACAGACGTGCACCACCTCGCCCGGCTAATTTTTGTATTTTTAGTAAAGAAATCTTGCCTCTTTCCTTATGTGTTTCTTTGGAAGAGCATAGAAGTCAATTCATTCTCCAGGTAAAACCCCTCGGACCTAGTTCAAGCCTTCATGTTAACATCTGTTGGAGAGCTTTTTAAAAATATGCTTTAATTGGCAAGTAAAAATTGTATATATTGAGGTTGTACAATATGATGTCTTGAAATACGTATGCATTGTGGAATGGTTCAATGGAGCTAATTAGCATAGGCATTACCTTATATACTTGTCACTTTTTGTAGTGAGAACACTTAAAATCTACTCTTACAATTTTCAAGTATACAATACATTGCTATTAACTATAGTCACTATGTTGTACAATAGATCTCTTGAACTTATTCCTCTTAACTGAAATTTTGTATCCATTGACCAACATCTCCCCAGCTCCAGACCCCAATCCCTAATAACTACCATTCCACTCTCTGCTTCCACAAATTTGACTTTTTAAGGCTCTACATACTCATTAGAATATGTGGTATTTGTTTGAGTCTAAATTATTTCACTAAACATAATGTTTTCTGGTTCATTTATGTTGTCATAAATGACAGAATTTCCTTCTTTTTGAGGCTGAATAGTATCCCATTGTGTATATACTATATATCACATTTTCTTTATCCATTCATCTATTCATTCATTGATGGGCACTTATGTTGCTTCCACATTTTGACTATTGTGAACAATGCTATAGTGAACATGGGAGAGCAGATATCTCTTCAACATACTGATTTCATTTCCTTTGGATATATACCCAGTCATGGGATTGCTGGATCATATGGTAGTTCTATTTTAAATTCTTTGAGGGACCACCATCCAGTTTTCCATAATAGGTGTGCTATTACATCCACTGTTGGAGAGCTTTGAAAGACCTTCAACATGCGTTAGGAAAAGTCATGTTTTTCTCTAACAAGTTTTCAGATCATCTCCTTTCCAAGCCTGACTGATGGGCAAGTTCCAGAATTCATAAACCCAACCAAGTCATATGTCTCCTTCCCACTGAAAGAGGACATGTCCAAAAACTGAAGATACCCACAATGATGCTTTCCCTCCTAACCCCCCAGTTAAGAAATAGCTTTGCCCAGAAGGTCCACAGAAATCTAGGTGATGCGTAAACCCAATCAGCCTCCCAAGAGAGACTGTACAAACCTCTCAAGAAAGACTCTCACCATTGGGCATGAGCTCCACCACCAAGGTTGGATAGGCGATGTTGGTACAGCCAACCTTGGTACCGCAATATTTCTCACATTCTGAGGGGACAACGCAGGCAATTTTGTCTGGGAAGAGATGAAAAGCCATGTCAGCAGGCAGACATTGGGGAAATATTTCCTAAATTCACCTTCTTAAAACAAGGCTTCAAACAGGATATTCTTTCCCAAGGCCCTGAAATGGTTCCTCAAAAGTACAGCTCTCCACAGAGCCTTTTGGTGCCTGCCCTGCCCTGCTGGCCCTGATACATTGATGATCTCTGACCAAAGAAGAAAGACAATTTCTAGGCAAAGAAGGAAAGGAATCAAAGAGATGCTCAGGGTGAGAGAAAAGGGGCAAGAGATTGAGCAACAATTGAGCAAATATTATTAGGGAGAAGTGACCTGGAGACATGTCATAACTTTAGAAGATTTGAAAAAAAAAAAAAAAGAGAGAGAGAGAGAAATCAACTGTCAACATAAAAATACCATGGAAGACAATTCCAAAAGTTCCCTGAAGTTGCTCATTGTCTAGCACAGAAACAATAATGCGTGTATATGAATGCAAGAAATAAAAAAGAGGGCCAGGCGTGGTGGCTCATGCCTGTAATCCTGGCACTTTGGAAGGCCAAAGCAAGAGGATCACTTGAGACCAGGAGTTCAAGACCAGCCTGAGTAACACTACAAAACCCCATCTCTAAAAAAAAAAAAAATTTAAGTTAAGCAGCCATGGTGGTGCACACCTGTCCCAGCTGTTCAGGAGGCTGAAGCAGGAAGATCACTTGAGCCCAGGAGTTGGAGTTGGAGACTGCAGTGAGCTATGATCACGCCACTGCACTCTAGCCTGGGTAACAGAGTGAGACCCAGTCTCAAAAAAAAAAGGAGGAAGCAGGAAGCTATAGAGCTCTAGAAGTGACTTGGAGACAGAAGAAGGGAGAGTGACCTGTGAGTCCAGAAGTTATTACCTGTGTACAGAATGCGGCTGATCATTCCTGGCATCACCATGATGAACATGGGCAGCAGCTTCAGGTACCCACACAGGGTACAGCCGGCCTTCACATGAGACATATTCTTGGCTGAGAGGCAGCGCTGCACAATGACCTGCCAGAAAAAGCCCAGTAAGGGAGGTGTGCAGACCAGAGACCCTGTGACACCCTTGTACTTCCCAGCTTTACCATCCTGGGTCCTTGACCTGGCACTCCTGTGTCACTGGGGTTTGGCAACTCACAAACCACCTGAGCTCTCCCCTCCCCGTCCCAAGCCTACAAACCACAGACAGAAAGGAGTTCCTGTAGTGCCCAGGGGAAGACTCTGTCCATCCCACACATCCAGCTTGGGTACCTGATCTGTGCACCAGTACCACAGGGCAAGGATGGACATCCCAAAGATGAGCCCAGGCCATGGCAGGTCTCCCTTGAGGGGATCTCGGAAGATATGGAAGGAGTCAGCTCTCGGAACGTAGCATTCTTCCTTAATGGTGGTGTTGCCATCAGAAATCACAGTTGGAATGGCATTCATGTATTTTTCCATGAAGGCGTCATAGCCTCCCACTTCATGAAAAGCTGGAACACATTGGTACAGAAATGAACATTCTGAAACATTCAACTCTTCATAGCAGCTTCCTTCCATAAATACCTGAGAAACCAAAAGGACCTAACCCATGACAGAGCCCTCACTGAGTGTCACTGGGCAAGTCACCTTCCCATTCTGAGCTGCAGCTTTCTCATCCATAGAATGAGATTAATAGTCCGGCCCAGCCCCCTTTGGGGGCTACTATGGGGACCAAGCAATAACTTGTAAAAGTGCTCCAACTTTAAACCTCTTTTTTTTTTTTTTTTGAGACAGAGTTTCGCTCTTGTTACCCAGGTTGGAGTGCAATGGCGCGATCTCGGCTCACCGCAACCTCCGCCACCTGGGTTCAGGCAATTCTCCTGCCTCAGCCTCCTGAGTAGCTGGGACTACAGGCACGCGCCACCATGCCCAGCTAATTTTTTGTAGTTTTAGTAGAGACGGGGGTAGTTTTAGTAGAGATGGGGTAAACCTCTTTATGATAGGGAAGGGACTTTTATTTAATCAAAGAAAGACCTCAGTTTGGGATTACAAACAAAGACCCTGTTTTTTTCCCTCACCCTCTGATGTCAGCCATGGCCTTTGGGACCTTGGACCCAGACCTACTACCCCTGGACCCAGCAGTGTGGTAGGATGTACAGGGAATGAATAAGAAATCTGGAACCTGCCACCTCTCAACTGTGTGTCCTTGAATAAGTCATTCCACTGCCTGCCTTGTTAACACCCAGGGCCTACTGGGGAAAACTAAATGAAAGTCCTTAGAAAACAGAAGAGTGGAAAGCAAATACAAGTCTTTGCAGGATACACAGTGAGCCTTGGGCACCTAGAAATAAAATGTACTTTCTATCCTCCCATAACAAGTATCCTTACATCTAGGTTTTCCAATCTCGTCTGTAAGACAGACAAGTAAAATTGCCAACAACAACAACAAAAAATGGAGGGTCAACACTGAGTAGCCAAGTTTTAAATTTTACCAAATAGGGACAGTAAAGGGAACATTAGCACCTACTATCAACAATTTATAAAAGAAAAGACATTTGACGTCAAAATGTAAATAAGATATAGCCTAAGATTAAAAACACAACATTTGAATAGATTTAGTTTGATGGATATTTAGCCTTAACCCTTTTTGTCCAGTTTCTCTGCAGACAGAACACCATATTATCACAGGCTCACAGCACAACCACTAGCCCAGACTGGTAAGAGAGGGAAGCAGAAAATCCAGGACCAGCCCCAACCTCAGTCTTCCAGGGATGAGGAAGCTGACCCCATAAGGGCTGGACTTTTATTTCTCACATCTCCACAATGATAGGCCATCTAAGCTGGACCCTCCCTTTGGAAGGGCAGAACACGCCTCAGCTCACTGAGAGAGAGCAGGACTTGCCTTTCTCTTTCTGAGACTCTCTATCTCTGCTCCCACCTCCTCAGCCTGCCCTGGCCCTACTTACCAAACCCAGTCAGGATTAAAGATCCCACCAGCATGATCACCGTCTGCAAGGTGTCCGTGTAAATCACCGCTGCCAGTCCCCCTAAGCAGGAAAGAAGAAAACATACCTGACCTCGTGTAGAGGGAGACCTGTCTACCTGCTTCCTTCCCCACTCTGTTCTCTACTTCCTGCTGGCCTTCTGAGAACACCCCCACAGTTGTCCACCTGCCTTTCCTTCCTTCCATCCCTTGTCCTGTTACAGTATTCTGCTACTGAGCATGTTCCCACAGCTCCACCTGTCATAGAAGTGGAGAATGTTTCTCCCTACTTGAGGGTAGAGTCTGGCATGACCCTTTTGAGCCAGAAGATGGCTTAAAGGAGATGGCTCCTCTGTGGTAAAAGGAAGCATCTTCCACACAGAAGGCAGGGAGGAGCAAAGAGCTGGCTGTGGAGATGGTGGGACATCACCAAATTGGCACATTTAAAAGGGCCACTTCTATGTCCACCTGTTTCTCAATCCCCAAAGCTGTGGAGTTCCAATCAAGCAGCAAGTTCTAAAGCTGATCCCTCCCACTTCCAACAAGGAGACAGAGTGATCCCTCTTCTAAGGAGCCCCAATTCCTATTCATGCACCAGCTTCTTGGGTTGCCACTTGAGTCTTCCTTTAAAACCTCTGTGCGTGAGTCACTTCCTTTCTCCCTCCCTGCAGGGGCTCCCAGTCCCTGACACATCAAATCCAAGGCCTCTGTCTGGCTTTCAAAGCCCCTATACTGTGACCTCATTTGAACTATCAAGCTGTATGGTCCCCACAAACCCCCATGATCCTTCAATGACTAACCTCCTCCAGCCAAGAGCATCTGTATGCCCACCCTGCCTCTACTCCCCTGTGCTCACTTATTTCTGCACCTGCTACTGACCTGATTCTCCCACCTTAGCTACATCATCTCCACAACTCACAGGGTGCAGCTTTGCATGCGCTCCTGTGAGAAGCTGCCTTGACTATCCCAGCCAACACCGCAGCTTTCTGAAATTACTCGTATAACTTACAGGGTCTGTGAGTGGGGACTAAGCAAATACCCCATCTCAAACTGTTATCTGAGTATATCTTTCCTCCTCAAGAGGAGAAACCACCTCTGCTACTTGGATTTATCCTTAACTAGTGTCTAATCCCAAGCTGGGTTTGATGTGCTGGTTTATTTGAATGGACTCACCTGTAATTGTGTAAAGGGCAGTGATTGCCAATAAGAGAAAGATGGCCAAATACAGATTCAGGCCTAAGGCCAGATTGATAAATATGGCCCCTGAGAAGATGTCTGCCTGGAAGGAGAGGAGAGGCGGAGTTAGGAGGGACAGAGGTCAGCTGCTTACAGGGTCTACGGTGTCTCTATTCTTGATTTTCCAAGCAAGCTTTATTCAAGATGATAATAGGTATTCCATGAGAAAAATAATTCAATGGTAAAAAAAAAAAAAAAAAAGGTCTGTAAAATGCTAAACACAGTTGAGGCAGTTTCTTTGCCACAGAACTTTTCTGAGCCTTTAATATACGTCATGTATGGTCACCCCCAGCAGGGGAACGTGGTACGTGACGCCTCACAAACTCATTAAACTATGGAACCCTTTTTGTCAAGGAACAACTATTAACACTTAGAGGTTCCTTGCAAGTGAACTGTAGACTGTTGCACTGAGCTATTGTTCATCTTTTGCACCTCAGTGTACAAAGGTTTATCAGAACTCATTCCCAAAAGCCAGTCTGAGTGCTGGAGAGTCCATGAGTGGAGAGAAACTTAGCAAGATCATACTTTTATCTCCCCGACCCAGATGCAGTCCATCTTGACTCAAACACAACCAGAACATCACCAAGCACCTCTTACATAGCAGGCTTGGTACTTGCTGGTTTTATTTAGGTTACTTCATGTAATTTTTGAGAGAACTGCTCCCTCTTCACTCCTGAATTCTTCATGCAATTCTTCCACCTTCATCCTTTCTCCTCCTTCCTGTCACTTTCGGCTGTCTCCTAATGAACATTCTACCTGGCTGGATGGTGCAGTTGTTCATATAAACCAGCAGAGAGCACTAGGGTCACCCCAAATACAGGTTCATGTCATCTCCAAAACAGTATCAGGGAGGGTAGTATTAAGGGATGATCATGGTGAGTTTTTGTTTTCAAATCTCCAGGTGTGGGAGAAACTGGACTTCCTTTAGATGGTATGAACGCAAGAGATATTTCACTGCACAAACCCTAACATTTCACGGCATGCAAACGGCACCCAGGCAGCGCCTTGAGGATGGCCCAGCAGGATTGGACTCTCATTTCTCACATCTCCTCTTACATCTTGCATCTCCTCTCCAGTCCCATTTCCCAGTCCCTACCCCATTGCTGATCCTGAGGGCCCTCCAGTGTTTAAGGTTCTCCACCACACTTGCCTGCCCCTCCTCTGAGAATCTCTTATTCCCTCCCTCCGTTAGTTAGCAGAGAGCACATCTAATACCAAATCCATGCTTCTAAGCTAACATGTGAGCCCCAGAGGGTGAGTGAGTCGACCCCCTCCCCCAAGACAGGCCTTTTGAGGACCAAATGCCTTAGTTCCCCTCTGCCCAGATCTTCCCTGAACATTCCCTTGCCCAGGGGACCCAGTGTCACCATCTTTCCTGGTGAAGGAGGGGAGGTAGAGCCAGGAGGTGGGAGGAGAGATGGTGAGTTAGAAACAAACTCCTCTCTCCCTGGGGCTGGCAGTCAGAAGAACCAGCATTTTAGGCCCAGTGCCACCATTCTAGGCCTGCAAGCCTTTGGGCAAAACATTTCCACTCTCTAATTCTCAGTGTCCTCATCTTTATGCAGGAAGTCCTGGCTCCAGAGGTTTGTGATTCTCAGCGGTTGGAAGTGGGAAAGGCCTGCAGTGAGGTAAGCATTCTCCTCCTGGCTCCTGGACCACTTCCATTCTGCCTTGCCTTCTGCAGTGTCCCAAGAGGAAGAAGGGGCCCCTGCTGCACATAAGTCTTACCAAAGGTGAAATGGCCACTTCTTCCTGTCTCTGCACACTGGGCCACTTGAAATCATAATGAATATTTATAATGCTGGTCCTTCTCCTCTCATGCCTCTATACAGTCACATAAAGTTATCTAAATTCAAGGGGCCCCATTCACTGATCGCAGTAAAATTCTGTTAAATGCACACACTTTAATTTGGTGGATTAGCTAATAAGTATAAATAAGCTAGGAAACAATTACAAAGCTGATACTGCCTTTAAAATGCCCTTGGTTCATTTATTTTCCAGAGTAGTTAATTTTTAATGCTTTATGACAACACACCATAGTAGACTATGATACCCTCATTAGTATGTGCCTTGCTGTCATTAGTCACAAACAAGTAACACATAACTTCTAAGATAATGCTATAAATGACCTCTATAAAGACTTGTAAAAACTATTGGACTAATAGAAATCTTGTTTTCATGATATTCTGTTTTCTTCTAACAGTACAGATAAAGAATTCTGAGGAAACCTCCCTGGTGAACTGAAGAAACCTAGGACAAATTCTTCCTCATATGTGTCATTCTAACTTCAGAGATAAATTCTGCCCTGGGCATGCCAAAGGCCAGCCTGGGAATACCTTACCTAACCTCACGTAGGTGACTCCAGCTGAGCAAACCCACTCTAGTCTGGGTGCTCTGACATTAGTGTTTAGTTCTTCCTAGCTGCCAAATGAACCCACTAGGGTTGTTTTGCTTTTTTTAATTCATGTTCAGAGACTTTTACAGTTTACCAAAGACTTTCAAGTGCATGCATCATTTTGATCTTCAAAACACCAAAAAGGAAGGGACCTCCTTTCTGGAATATTTTCTACAGAGAGCAAGGGGTTTTTTTGTTTGTTTGTTTTTGTTTGTTTGTTTGTTTACAACAAAGTAAGTGTATAATTTACTTTTAAAATAAGATCTCAAATAAAATAATGTATGTGTTGAGGGTTAAAAATAAACAACATGGGCTGGGCACAGTGGCTCACGCCTATAATCCCAGCACTTTGGGAGGCTGAGGCAGGTGGATCACTTGAGTTCAGTGGTTGGAGACCAGCCTGGCCAACATGGTGAAACCCCATCTCCACGAAAAATACAAAAATTAGCTGGGTATGGTGGCGCATGCCTGTAGTCCCAGCTAATTGGGAGGCCAAGGCAAGAGAATTGCTTGAACCCAGGAGGCAGAGGTTGCAGTGAGCCAAGATCATGCCACTGCCCTCCAGCCGGGGTAACACAGCAAGATTCTGTCTCAAAAACAAAACAAAAAAAATTTTTAAACCATTGAAGTTATACATTGAAAAGTAAAAGTAGCCCAAAAGTGACCACCGTTAAGAGACTTGTCCACCGGAGGATTTTTAAATGGCTTTCTAAAAATTATATGTCAACAGTTATGTTCTACAGCCCCTAAAAATAATAATTATGAAAATGGAAACTGGAACAATGTTTACATTTGATGGTAGGGGTGGGGAGAAGACAACAAAATGGTGTGCATATTCTAATCGCAACTTTGTGAAAGAATACACACAATTTGAGCAAGGCCAAAATATGAAAATATTTGTAATGGAGGTTATGGGTGCATCTCCCACCCCAAGATTTTTAAATACCAATGTTACATTTTTCCTACAGTTTGAAAAGTGCAGCGAGCAGAAATTTTAAAACACAATATATTCTTTATGGATATATGGGTACCCATACATACGTAGTAAAAATATCAAAACATAGACTAGAAGAATTCATACCAAGTTCAAGATAGCATTTTCCTTTTAGGAAGAAGGAGAATGGGACCAAGAAAGGGTGTAAATAGATCTTCAGCTATATCTGCAATGTTTTATTGCTTTTCTACAAATAATAAATTGTTAAGATCTATAAAATCTGAGTGGTAGATATAAGAGTGTTTGCTTTTTCTTCCTGCTTTTCTATATGTTTTAAGTATTTCATTAAATTTTTCACTTATAAAAATAGGGGACTGTATAGGGATTTACAGCACCAACTTTGATATAAAAGAACTGTCCTATAATCCTACGAGACCATTTGTTTCACAGCTCATCCCAGATTGCTCTTTCCCTAAACTATTGTTAGCTCTTAAAAGACAGTCAGGGGGAAGGAGTGAGGGTGGGATGGAAGGAAGGAAAAGAAGAAAAAGGGAAGAGAGAGAGAGAGAAAGGAAGAAAGAAGGGAGGGAAGGAAGAAGAGGAAAGGAAGGGAAAGGAAACGAGAGAAGGAAGTGGGAGGGAGGAGGGAGGGAAGGAAGAAAAGAAAGGGAAGGGAACAGAGGGAGAAAGGAAAGGAGGGAAGGAGAGAAGGAAGGAAGAAAGGAAAGAAGGAAGGAAGGAGGGAAGGAGGGTGGGGGGGAGGGAGAGGAAAAGCGAGAGAGAGGGAAAGGGAGGCAGAAGGGAAAGAAGAAAATCTCTGTAATGTTGCTAAGCAAAACCAACTTGAAGTGAAATTTAAAATTATGGTCTTCTAAAACTTTTTCTGTAAAGGACCCAGGAATAAATGTTTTATGCTTTGCATTGACTGTCTCTGTCACACTCTGCCCTTAAAGCATAAAAGCAGCCACAGATAACACAATGAGTTTGGCTGTGCTCCAGTAAAACTTTACTTACAAAAACAGATCGTGTGTTGGATTTAGCCCAGGGGTGTTTTTCCTATGACTTTGAAAATTGGGCTGAACAATGTGCATGGGACTTGTGGGGAATAAAAATACAGACCCCAGTTGGAAAACATCTGCAAGTAACTGAGTCTCTGATTGGGAGTTTTGGGCATGTCACTTTGCCTTGGCTCTCCTGTTCTGAGATTCTGTGATTTTATATGTGTGTGTTTGCTGCCCATTCCGATCTTAACCAAGATGTATCAGAGCACTCAATAAATCCTGCCTAGCCTTGAGTTTTCGGAGGGAGAAGCCCTATTACTCAAATTTCTCTTTCCACTTGTGAAAGTGAGTGGCACCAGGATTAAGCATTCAAATCTTAAGCAAAAGCAAAAGCTCTTCTTTTCACCCAAGGATCCAAAATGGACAGCAGAATTGCTGTGAACATTTATTATAGGTGTGATCTGTGATAACAGCCCCAGGAAACAGAAACGGGGAAATGAACATTCAGTCATCACATGTAAGTCATAAAATCTGAGGCTTTATCTCCAGGAATTGTGCACATTTGTGTAAGATGTACAATGCCAGGAAATTTTACAGAACAGAATGCTCCTCAGAGCATGATAGGGCAGGCGCTCTAGGGAGCCAATAAAATTCAGGAGCTCATGGAAGGACAATCAGTTGTCTTGGAGCCCAAAAGTATGAGACTAAAAGATGGTAGCTGTAGCCAAGGCTCCACATCACAGCTGCCCAATGGCCTGGGCCACATCTGTGCCCTGTACCTGCAATGCCCTGTATTTTCTCCTCTCCCCCATCAATTACACTTCCACTGGATCCCTACATTCTCCCCAAGCCTTCCTGGCAGGTCCCTGGTGGTTCACTCTCTGGACAGGAATCTCACACCATCCCTCCTCTCTTCTCACCCATCACAGACCATCCATGCCTTCCCACACACACATACAACTGATGAATCTTGGTTTGCATGCAATATAAATGCCTTATCACCGTATTTTGTTTAGGAACAGTTATTTTCTTTTGTCCATGAACGCGGCATTCCTATATGTCTTCATGTGAGCTTCTAGAAGGTACAGTTTATATCGGTGTAATTCTTTTTAAAACTTCACGCTCTGTGACCTACGATGAACCTAAAATCAGCCAATTTTACAAAGACAAAGCCTTGCCTGTCTGCATCCTTCCCTACCCTACCCTCTAACCAGATGTTCCTCCTTCAGATCCTTCATATACCCAGTGTGCAGCTGATGTTCTCTTCTCACAGTCCTCTCAAATTCCACTCATGGCAACTTAATTATATTGTGAGGTTCATTTAACTGCCTCTCTTCATTTTTCCCAGGGTCTTGAATTCTAACCTACTCTGTACTGGAAGAAGGAAAGACTCAGAAGGCAGGGGTCATATAATATCAAAAGGTTTAGATTCAGTGTCAGGAAATCTGCTTCTCATCCCAGTTCTGCTCCTGTTTAACCCCTCAAAGTCCCTTCCCCTCTCTGGACCTCAGTTTTCCAGCTCTAAAATGAAAGCACAGGATATAAGATCAGATGATCTAACTTATCCCTCATTCTATGTCTTCATCCCATCCAAGCACAATGCAGAACTGTGAGAACAGACTTTGGCACTGGAGAGACCCTGGCCCTAGTCTTGGCTTTGCTTTATACTAGCTGTGTAATTTGGGGGCAATTACCTGACTTCTCTGAGACTCAGTTTTCTCTTCCATAAAATGAAAAATAAAAATCCCAGCCAGACGTCTTGATTCACACCTGTAATCCCAGCACTTTGGGAGGTCAAGGCAAGAGGATCACTTGAGGTGAGGAGTTCAAAACCAGCCTTGGTAAAATAGTGAGACCCCATCTCTTAAAAAAAAAAAAAAAAGTAAAAAATAGCTGGGCATGGTGGCACACAGATGTAGTCTCAGCTACTCAGGAGGCTGAGGTAGGATGACCCCTGGAGCCCATGAGTTTAAGGTTGCATTGACCCATGATCATGCCACTGCACTCCAGCCTGTGCAACAGAGCAATACCCTATCTCAATAAACAAACAAATTATAGAAATCCCTATCCATGCTGCACTCTTCTGAGAGCTGGAGAGGGTATTAGTAAAACCCCTATTGGAGACTAAATGAAGAGACTGGCACTAAATAGAGGGCAGCTATCAAACTTCTTATGTGTTTGTCAAGAGATCCCTGGTCTTGGGCAATGGATGGAGTAAGTATAATGTTGGTCATGGTGTCCACTAATGTCATGATTCAGCTTCCTTCACTTTCTTCTCCACTCTTACAGTGTTAGTTTTTAATTATAAGATGAAAAGCCTGGGCTTTTCAGTCTTATTTGATTAGAGACCAGTGTGCAGAGCCTGGACTGCGAAATGCTGGGAAGGCTGGAGAAATCAGGCTTCAGCTTCCTGAGGGAGGACATTGCATCTATCTAAGAAGAGAAAAGGGAATGTGAGCAGGAGAGTGAGGAACCCCAAAAATCACACAGAGAGGGAGCAGCCCACAGCAGATACAATTCAAAAGCAAAATTTAGAAAAAGCAAGCTCCTGGGGGATGGGCTCCATCCAGATCTGAGCTGAAAGAGGCTGTCCCTCAGCTCCTTGGGGGCTCCCAAGTCCAAGGAGGTTTAATCAGTAACTTGAAAAATAGGTGAGGTGATAGAGAAGGCAGAGAGAGAGGTTGGGCACCTAATTTATTTATATGATCACCCCTGCCACCCCTGCACCAGCTCCGAGGACAAAGAGTGCTCTCACCATGGCAACTGCAGTCCACAGACTTTCACCTGCTTGAACTGTGGACTTGGAGAACACTTGCCTGGGAGAAGAGGAGGCCCAGCACCCTTCTCTACGTGCACAGTAGACAGCTACCATCCTCTTGCTCGTTGCAGTATGACCTCCTCATCCTCCTGATCACATTCCCTTTTCTCTTCTTAGACAGATACACTGCCCTCCCTTAGGAAGCGAAAGGCTGATTTCTCTATCCCTCCCAGCATTTCCCAGTTCAGACTCTGCACACTGATCTCTAATCAAATAAAATGGGAAAGCCCAGGCTTTTCATCTTACAACTAAAAACCAACCCTGAAGGAGAGGAGGGGGAAGTAAAGGAGGCTGAATCGTGACATTAGTCATGATTAGAAGTGATTAATCTGATTAGCCATTAGAAGAAACCACAAAGGAATAGGTCAAGGGCAGAAGCAGTATGAGTCAGGAAGCTGCACAAGAAAGCAGCAATATTCCCAGGTGTTGGCCCAACTCCAAGACAAAACCTTAACAGCATTATCAGTGAGAGCATGTTTTCACCAAGTTGAGTAAAAATTTATGTGCAAGACCATTTGTGGGAAAACAATTATTTCTTCAAAAAATACTGCTGGAAGAACTGGATATCCAGATGTGAAAGAATGAAGTTAGACCTGTACTTCACACTACATACAAATATTAACTCCCAATGGATCAAAGCCCTAAATATAAGCACTAAAACTATAAAACAGAGAAGACAAGGGGGTACATTTTCATGACCTTGGATTTGGCAATGGATCCTTAGAAATCACACCAAAAGCATAAGCAACAAGAAATAAAATAGATAACTGAACTTTACCAAGATTTAAAACCTTTGTGCATCAGAGCACATTATCAAAGAAGTAAAAAAACAACCTACAGGATGGGAAAAAAAAATTGCAAGTCAGATATCTTATAAGGGTCTAGCATACAGAATATATAAAGAAATTTTACAACTGAACAACAAATAGACATATAACCCAACTAAAAATATATATATTTGTTCATGTAGGCCAGGACAGGAAGGTAATAACATAAAAAGGAAAAAATAACTGTAGTAGGCTGAAGACCTATACATGTATATTTCCTTTAAAGAAAGAACCAGGCCGGGCGCGGTGGCTCACACCTGTAATCCCAGCACTCTGGGAGGCCGAGGCGGGTGGATCACGAGGTCAAGAGATCGAGACCATCCTGGTCAACATGGTGAAACCCTGTCTCTACTAAAAATACAAAAAATTAGCTGGGCATGGTGGTGCATGCCTATAATCCCAGCTACTCAGGAGGCTGAGGCAGGAGAATTGCCTGAACCCAGGAGGCAGAGGTTGCGGTGAGCCGAAATCACGCCATTGCACTCCAGCCTGGGTAACAAGGGCGAAACTCTGTCTCAAAAAAAAAAAAAAAAGAAAGAACCAAATGCAATGTGACCTAGACTTTGTTCAGATCCTGATTCAAACTAACTGTAAGAAAACATTTTTGAGATTATTAGGAAAATCTTGATATGGGCCAGGTATTAAACAACCTAAATTAAGAAGTTACCGTAGATTTTGTTACATATGATAATAGCACAATGGTTATTTTTTTTAAAACATTCTAAAGAATTTACAGTGAAATCACATGGTGTCTGAAATTTGATTTAAAATGCTGCTGAGCACTATTCACAGTAGTAAAGACATGAAATCAACCTAAATGCCCATCATCAGTACACTGAATAAAGAAAATGTGGCACATATGCACCATGAAATACTATGCAGCCACAAAAAAGAATGAGATCACATCCTTTGCAGCAACATGGATGGAGCTGGAGATCATTATCCTAACTGAATTAATGCAGGAACAGAAAACCAAATACTGCATGTTCTCACTTATAAGTGAGACCTAAACACTGAGTACACATGGACACAAAGAAGGGAACAATAGACATTGGGGCCTATTTGAGGGTGGAGGATGGGAGAAGGGTGAGGAACAAAAAAAGCTACCTATTGGGTACTATGCTTATTACCTGGGTGACAAAATAATCTGTAGACCAAACTCCTGTGACATGCAATTTAACCATATAACACACCTGTACATGTACTCCTGATCCTAAAAGTTGGAAAGAAAAAAATAAAATGAAATACTGCTGGGGAAAAAATTGAAAGAGGATAGATGAACCAAAAATGGCAAAATGTTGATAATTGTTAAAACTAAGTGATTAGTGTTAGGTCCATGAGTGCTTGTTACCCTATTCTATCTTTGCTTATGTATGTTTGAAATTTTCCATAATTAAAAAAATTACAAATGTTATTTAATGTTGCTGTTGTTTCAACTTTAAGTAATCAGGAAAACAGAAACAGTAGCAACTGTATTTTCAGAACCTTACCTAGCTAGAATAGATGGCTCAATTCAGATCCAACCCAACTCAGACCTCAGCCAGGGCAGATCTTTTGCAAGACACTGAGATTGGGCCAATCTTGCCTTTGGTGCTGGTTAGGGGAGAACAACAAGAGGAAGAAAAACTGACCATAGGCAATGAGACAGCCCATTTGAAAGAGCAATGAGCACTTTGCAACTGCTGGCTAAGGGGAAAAGCTGGAGCTACTCCCTATGTGATCTCAGAAAACACCACCTGTCTCTCTGCCCTACTGCAACACAGAGAGCTTCTTGCAGAAAGGGCTGAAGGCTCTCAATTAACCAAGTTCATTTTCATTATATCTTTATTTATTTATTTAGAGACAGGATCTCACTATGTCACCCAGGCTACAGTGCAGTGGTGCAATCATAGCTCACAACCTTGATTTCCTGGGATCAAGTGATCCTCCAACCTCAGCCTCCTGAGTAACTGCAACAACAGGTGTGCACCACCATGCCTGGCTAATTTTTTTTTTTTTTTTTTTTTTTTTTTTTGTAGATACAGGGTCTCACCATGTTGCCCAGGCTGATCTTAAACTCCTGGCCTCACGCAATCCTCATGCCTCAGCCTCCCAAAGTGCTGGGATTACAGGCATGAGCCACTGCATTCGGCTTCATTATCATTATTTCTTACATTTCAAGAACACTTTGTGTTTTCAAATAAAGCTCACCAACACCTCATGATCTAGGCAAGGCAGGAATTATTATCCCCATCTTACTCATAAAGTAGCTAAGCTCTAAAGAGCTATGCCATTTGCCCCAGGTCACCTGCTAGTGGGCAGGCGAACAGACTAGGAGCCCAGCTACTCCAATTATTCTCCGAGGTAGTTTTCTTACCAAAGTCCTATTTTCTTTCTTTTATGCCTTATCATTCACATTTTCTTTCTTTTTCTTTTTATACCATTGCTTTGACCTTTATCAGACTGACAGTCACCTTGGGAACAAAAAAATGCATAGTAAAACCTACAAGCAAACTTTTCTCATCCCACTATCTTTTGGGCCATCAGGGAGATATCTCAGAATGTTAGTGGTTTCCTGGTTGTTTTGTGGTTTTTTGTTATTGCTTTGTTTTGTTTTACAATCAAGAGGAATTGACTTGAACACTTTCAAGGAAGAAAAGTGAAGTAAAGAAGAACACAGGCTGGGAGCAGTGGCTCATGCCTATGATCCCAACACTTTAGGTGGCTGAAGCAGAAGCATTGCTTGAGTTCAGGAGTTCGAGACCAGCCTGGGCAACATAGTGAGGCCCTGTCTCTACAAAAGACTTTTTTAATTAGCTAGGCAAGGTGGCACACACCTGTAGCCCCAGCTACTCAAGAGGCTGAGGTGGAAAGATAGCTTGAAGCTAGGAGGTATAGGTGGCACTAAGCTATGATCATGCCATGCTCTCCAGTCTGGTAGTCTGGGTAACACAGCAAGACCCTATCTCAAAAAAAGGAAGAAGGAAGAAGAAAGAAGAAGAAGAAGGAGGAAGAAAGAAGGATGGGGAAGGAGGAAGAGAAGGGAGGAAGGAGAGAAGGGAGGAGGAGAAGAGAGAGGGGAAGGAGAAGGAGAATGAGGGGGATGGGGAGGAGGAGGAGGAGAAGGAGAATATTTGGCCAGCTTTTAAAGGTACCCCAGTGGCCCACCAATCCTTGAAAAATCTCAGCTCTGCAAAGAGGGCTTACAGCTCCAGGTTGGCAAGGACAGCAGGCTAAATGGCATAGAGGCAGCCCCAGTGGTTAGGTTCAGAGAGAGTAAAAATCCCCCAGGGGGTTAGCAATTAAAGGCCCAGAGAGCTGATTCCAAGAAAAAAGCAGGAGCCTCATGCAGGGAAAAGGACAGTGAACTGAGAATCAGAGACCTGGGTTCTACTTCTGATTCAGGAAAAGTTCATTCCAACTCCAGGGTTTTTATTTCTCTGTCCATAAAAGAAGGCAGAATCTCAGCAGTGCCTTCCAGAGTTGGCACTGGCTGCTTGTGTTTAAATGCATCAGAAATGTCACACAGAGTGAGATTTTACCCTGGCAGGGTGCAAAGGCCCATGTCTGCCTCTAAGGTTGGGGCCAACCCTAGATATCCCTAACTACTCCCTTTTTTAAATTGACAAATAAAAATTGTATATATTTATCATGTACTACATGATATTTTAAAATATGTATACATAATGGAAAGGCTCAGTTGAGCTAATTAACATACACATTACCTCAAACAAATACCTTTTTTGTAGTGAAAACACTTTAAAGGCTTATTTTTTTAAGAGTCAGGGTCTCACTACATTGCCCAGGGTAGCCTCAAACTCCTGGGGCTCCCATCTCAGCCTCTTGAGTAGCCAGGACTACAGGCACACACTACCATGCTAGCTAAAATCTTTCTTAGCAATTTTCAAAACACATTGTTATTAGCTGTAGTTATCATGTTATACAATAGATCTCTTGAACTTATTCCTCCTAACTGAAATTTTGTATCCTTTGACCAATATCTCCCCAACTCCAACTCTCTACCCACCACCCCTAGGCCCTGGTAACCACTATTCTCTCTGCTTCTGAGTTCAACTTTTTTAGATTCCATATACAAGTAAAATCACACTGTGTATGTCTTTCTGAGCCTGGCTTATTTCACTTAAATAATGTCCTCCAGGTTCATCCATGTTGTGAACATGGACAGCATGTTACAACAAATGACATCATTTCCTTCTTTTTTAAGGCCAAATGGTGTTCCATTGTGTATATATACCACATATTCTTTATTCATTCATCCGTTAATGGGCACTTATGTTGATCCACATCTTGGCTATTGTGAATAGTACTGCAATGAACATGGGAGTGCAGATACCTCTTCGATATGTTAATTTCAATTCCTTTGGATATATACCCAGTAGTGAGATTGATGGATCATATAGAGTTGTATCCTTAACTCCCTTTTAACGTTCTATTAAGAACTGCTTTCTCTGTTTGTTTTTTAAACCTGTTTGTTTTCAACCTGCACCACCGTGAACAAATTTCCATTGAACTCTATTGGCTCCTTGATGTATGAAATAGGACTTTACCCCAAGGCACAAAAAAGCTTAAGGGGCCAAGTTAATAGAAACTTATAGAGCCGCCTCTTGGTGGGCAGCATGTGATGAGGGATGAGAGTGGCAGCTTCTAAGACAGCCAGTGACCAGCCCCCAAGGCAGTGGACTCACCGAGATCTTGGTAAAAATGTAGAGCAGGAGGGACAGAACAGAAAGGTAGATCTGGATCCGCTGGCCTCCAAACCGCTTCCGCAAGTACTCTGGCATTGTCACCACCTGCATGGGATGCAAGGGAGGTCACTGCCAGCCACAGTGACCAGAGGGCCCAGAGCAGACAGAACAGTGGAGTCCATCCTGGTGTCAGAGCCACAGAAGTGTGGTCAAGGATTCATAACCTTTGTTGGCCAGAGAAGTCTGTGAAGTGGCCAGATGGTCCCTGACCTCCAGCCATTTGCTCATTTTAATCCCATATGCCCTACCACTGTAGGAGTAGCTAGATGTTATCCCAGCCCAATAAACCTGTGACTGGGCATTGCTAAGGTGCCAGACCCTTGCTGTGGAGAGGAGTGTGTATATATATATATATATATATATATATATATATATTTTTTTTTTGTGGTGAAAACACTTAAAAATCTTTTTTTTTAAGAGGCAGGGTCTTACTATATTGCCCGAAGTGACATATATATATATATATACACACACACACACACACATAATATATAAAAATATAATGGAATATATATATGTGTATATATTCCATATATACTGGAGTTATATATAACTACATTTGTATTAGATATTATAAGTAATCTAGAGATGATTTAAAGCAGTGGTCCCCAATCTTTTTGGCACCAGGGACTGACCAATTTTGTGGAAGACAATTTTTCTATGAAAAATTGGGATAAGGGGATGGTTTGGGGATGATTCAAGCACATTATATTTATCATTATATTATCATATAGAGCATGTAACCTAAATCCCTCACATGTGCAGTTTACATAGGGTTCTCACTCCTATGAAAATCTAAAGCCACCGTTTACCTGACAGGAGGCAGAGCTCAGGCAGTACAGTAATGCTTTCTTGCTCCATTGCTCACCTCCTGCTGTGAGGTCCTGTTCCTAACAGGCCACGGACCGGACTGCTACCAATTCACAGCCAAGTGGTTAAGAACCCCTGCCCCAGAGGATACAGTCATAAGCCTGGACTGGAAAGAATCATCAGACCCAGGCCCCGTTGATCTATTTAATGCCACTGCAGACAGTGGGGAATTTTATAGCCTGGGAGTGAAAGCCAATCCACAGATTTTTCTGCCATTTATTCCATAATGTCTCCTCTGCCCTCTAGGAAGACCAAGCTCACAGATACATTTCCCAGTAGGAAATGAAGTAACAGAGCAGATACTTACCCCAGCCTTAATATAGATGGGGACAAACAGCCAGCCCAGCACAACCACCAAAACCAGGGCCTGAAATAAAAATAAAAGGTGGACTAAAACTAGAAGGAACCTTAGCCCATCCCTGCCACTTGAAGGGCCCCTCAGCTCCTGCAGAAAAATTACCCAGCAAGTTCTCCCCTAAGGAGCCATTAGAGATGGGAGGAAGCCTTTGCTGCCTGACTGACCCATGGAAATAGCAGCTGGGAAACAGCAGAGGGGAGCCCAGGAGGCTGTTCATCAGCATCATAGCCCTAGGCCCTAGCTAGAGCACTGGGTTCTCCTTCACCTCTTCCCTGGTTTACACAGAATAAAATACCATTTAGAGAGCTTTAATAATAATAGTAGTAATAATAAATGTAATTATTTATTACATTTATTAAGTTCTATTAAGAATAATTACATTTATTATTACTACCACTATTCTTAGTAGAGGCCAGGAGTTCAAGACCTGCCTGGACAACATAATGAGGCCCTGCTTCTACAAAAAATTTAAAAATTAGCTAGGCATGGTGGCACATGCCTGTAGTGCCAGCTACTTGGGAAAGTGAGGTGGGAGCATGTCTTGAGCCCAGGAGTTTGAGGCTTCAGTAGGCTGATTGCACCACTGCACTCCAGCCTGGGCAATGCTGCAAGACCCCGTCCCTAAAAATAAAATAATAATAACAATAATGATGATGATGGAAATCTGGTGGTAAGCATTTTCAAACCTCAAATATGGCTAGAAAGACCTTGGCTTTTTAATATGACAGGAAAACAGAAAAAATACTATTGCTATCATACCAGTGGTTTTCTCATGCTACACTGGTGGAAGGGGAGCAGGACCCTGAGGCTCCTGAAGCCATGTCCCTCCTCTGTCTGCACCCTGGGGTGACCCTGAACAGTTCCCTAATACCTTCAGCTCCTCTGAGCATAGACTGAAATGGATGACTGCTAAGGCTCCTTCTAGCCCCAGTGCATCATGACTGCAGCATTACTCACGTTCCATTCAAAGCCTCCAGTAGCAATGCCTGCAGCTGCTCCTGTCCCAGCCAGCCCCACAAAGTGGCCACTTCCAATGTTACTAGCGAAGAGGGAGGCTCCAATCTGGAAATACAAAGAGAAAGTCAGGTGAGGGCTCTGTGCTCCACCAGGACACTCAGGGTGGGCCAAAGAGAGAAGAGACATGTCAGCCAAGAGAAGGACAAGAAAGAGCAGAAGCGGGCTGGGAGCACAACTGTGCTGGAGTCATCAGGGACAGCAGGTTCAGAAGCCAGATGTGGAAACTCGGAAACTGGTAAAGAAGAAAAGGAGAGGATTGGGGAAGGAGCAGTGGGATGTATTCCAAAACTATATCATCTGTGAGTCCTTTGTGAACCCCATGTCCAATCTTGAAGAAGGTATAAGAAGTCACATAGCCACCGGACCCCCCTAAAAATCTCCTTCAAGGCTGTGTGCTTAGGGGCAAGAGCCCTTCAACTCCATATCCTCCAGGATGTCTGGTGGTTTAGGGTCTTGCCAAATACAGGCTCTCAGTAAACACTGACAATTTTCTTGAAAGAAATCATTTCAAAGGAAGCCTCTGGACCTTAATCACCTGGTCAAATAAGGAGGGGCGTGAAGCTGATGATTTGCAAGGGATTCCCAGCTATTAAATTATATGATTCCATGGACTCCCAAGTAACAAGAGATGATATAAATAATAATAATTCTCTAAATCATATAGTATTGATATTTTTTCAAAGGTTCTAAGGACCACACAGACACATGCGCAAAACACTGCATTTTTCAAGGATGTACACAAGTCTAAATACACAGATTAAAAGACAGATTGGAAGCACATATATCAAATACCCAAGAGTGGAAGACTGGAAGGGGAAAGAAGAATGGGGCTGTGAGTGGGAGACAAAAAAAGAAAATATCAAGTAAAACAAGAGAGGGATCTTGTGCTGACCAATCATAATACTGTGTCAGCAACTCCATAGCATTTGAGGTCAAAAAGAACTCCAGGGAGTTCTAAAGTCCTTCTATGTTCAAGAGGAGAAGGTACAGCAGCATTTGATAAGAGCCAATTATTATTGGTTTATAATAATTATAGTTAAATTATTCCCATTCTTGCTAAGCAGAGGGGGAGAGGTTTGTAGTTATTTATCTAATGTTCCAAAGATGGTCCAAACCTGGAACAAAATGCTTATTTCCCAAAAGACGGATAATGCCAAGAAACTGTTCTAACTATACCAGCCCCTATACCCAGTAGAAGCAGCTTAGTGCCAAATATTAAGTCAGGGGAGAGAGAGATTTCTGAAGGCCTAGCCAGAAGAAGGCCTCAGAATGACAATGAGGAGACAGTGGTTGGTACAGGTGCATTCATTCATTTGCTCAACAAATATTAACTTAGCAACTACTACACATGTCAAGCACTAATAACAGCTGTGAAATACACAGACAAAATCCCTACTGTCAAGAAGCTTATATTCAGACACAGTAAACATAAATAAATAAACAACAAAAACAATGATCAGAGAGTGGTAAACACTATGACGAGAATAGAGAGTGTGATGGAGTGATTAGATTGAAGAGTCTGAGAACATCACTTTGGTGTACTTTCTCTAATATTAAAGAATTATTATTATAATTCAGATCTTTAAGCTGAGATCTGAATGACAAAAAAGTTAATCATTCAGAGACAACAGAAAAAGCATTCCAACTAAGCAAAGATGCCCCCTCCCCCCGACACTCCACAAGTGGGAAAGGTATGCATAGTTGAGAAGCAAAAATAAGGTTGATATACAATAATGATTTGTGATCTTAATATTTTTAAATGGAGTCATTTACGCTGGGTTCAGTGGCTCACGCTTCTAATCCCAGTAGTTTAGAAGGCTGAAGTAGGAAGATCACTTGAGACCAGGAGTTGGAGACCAGCCTGGGCAGCATAGTGAGACCCTGCCACTACAAAAAAATTTAAAAACTCAGCTGGGCATGGTAGTGCATGCCTGTAGTACTAGCTACTCAGAAGGCTGAGGAGGGAGAATCAATTGAGCCCAGGACTTGGAGGTTTCAGTGAGCTATGATTGTGTTGCTGCGCTCCAGCCGGAGTGACAGAGTGAGACCCTGACTCAAAAAAAAAAGTGAGTTTTATTCTAAGGGAGATGGGATGCCACTGGAGGATTTTAAGCAGGAGAGGGACAGGACCTAATTTGCTTTTTAAATTGCTCTAAGTTGTGTGTAGAGTGGGACAAGGGAGAAAATAGAGGCTATCTCCAGCTTAGGTAAGAGAGGACAGTGACCTGGACTAGGGTGACAGGAGTTGAGATCAAGGCAAGTATAGAGATTGGGAGTATGTTTTAGAAACAAAGTTGACAGACTCTGTCGATAGGTTAGCTGTAGGAAATGTGGGACAGAATAATCAAAGGTAACTCCTAGATTTTGTACTTGAGTAACTAGGTGGGCGCCATTCATTAAGACGGGGAAGCAAGGGGAAGGCAGGTTGTTTAGAGACATCTACCACCTTCTGCTCAAAGTTTGATGGGGATAACAGTCCACTTTTTTTTTTTCTGAGACTCAGGGTGGAGTGCATTGGCACAACTCGGCTCATTGCAACCTCTACCTCCCAGGCTCAAGTGACCCTCCAGCCTCAGCCTCCCAAGTAGCTGGGACCACAGGTGTGCACCATCACACCTGACTAATTTTTGTATTTTTTTTGTAGAGATGGGAGTTCACCATGTTGCTCAGGCTGGTCTTGAACTCCTGGGCTCAAGCAATCCATCTGCCTCAGCCTCCCAAAATGCTGGGATTACAGGTGTGAGCCACCATGCCCAGCCAAACAGTCCACTTTTAATCAAAAGTTTCCTTCTGCAAGTGGTCTACCTGCCCTGACCCACTATCTTTTCATTTACCACCTCTTGATTGATAAATAATTAAGCCTAATGCTGTACTATTAAGTACATAATTACCAGAAATGATTAACTGCATTAGATGAGTCATAAGTTCAAGAAATCCTCTCCAATATCTCTCCCAAAGAGGGACATTGTACTTTTAGCAGTGTCAGGTGTCCTGAGGTCCCTCCTCACTATCTTAGAAGAGAATGGAATGAGGCCAGGAGAACTCAGGCTACCAGAATGTCCTGAGCTCAGGTTCTATTCATTTCTATTAAGGGGACCACCTTGGCCTCATTCTTGACTCCCTCTGTTTACCCCATGACCTACACTTAATCATTTACCAAAACTTTGACTCTGCCTTCACAACATTATGGGCACCTAGCTCTTTCTAGATGTCCCTTGTGCTGCCTGTCACTATCTCTCAACGGGACCAAGTAACGGGCTGCTAGAGGATCTCTATTCTCTCCCTCCCATCAATCACCTCCCCACCCACCCACATGGCCAGCTACCTCCCCAAAGCACAACTCTGATCATAATGCTGACCTATTCAGAGACTCTCCTGGACACCCTAAAGGGCCTGTCAAGTGGTCTTCCTGATGCTCCAGACTTAAAAACTGTCTTAGGAATATAGCAATGTTTCAATGTTACACTAGTTACTCAAGTGTAAGACAGCATGAGCTATACAACTCAAGTTTGAATGCTTTCTTGACCTCTTACTATCCGGGTGATCAGAACATCTGTGAGCCTCTGTCTTCTCTCATGGCAGGGTTGGTGCAGGAGTTAAATGAAATTATGAACCAGTCATGACTGACACAGCTGATTCTCAATCAACGTCCCTTCCCTCTTTTCTCCTCCCAAGAGGATAATTACTTCATCCTCAAAGACAATTAGCAAGAGCTACAATGGACACTGTTATAGATAGAATTGTGTCCTCTCTGCAAAATTTCTATGTTAAAGCCCCAACCTTCAATGTGATGGTATTTGGAGAAAGGGGCTTTAGGGAATTAATAAAGTTAAATGAGGCCATAAGGGTATGGCCCCAATCTGATAGGATTGGTGTCCTTATAAGAGAGACACCAGAAATCTCTCTCTCTCCCCCTATACATACATAGTAAAGAAGCCATACATGAGGACATAGCAAGGAGGCAGCCGTCTACAAGACAGGAAGAGAGGCCTCACCTGAAGCCAACCCTGAAGGCACCTTGATTTTGGACTTCTACCTTCTAGAACTATAAGAAAATTAATTTCTGTTGTTTAAGCCACCCAGTCTGTGGTATTTTGTTATGGCAACCTGAGCCAACTAAGACAGACACCATTGCTTTATGGCCTGTACTCCCCTGCCAGGTTTTTACACTGCCTCTCCTGTTGCTGGAACTCACCAACAATGCATTCATCATGCCAATTTCCCAAACACTTTCTCCGTCCACTGCTCACCCATGCTCATGCCCATTTGGGAATCATGCCCCATGCAGGGAGTGACCCAGTGCCATGAATCATCACGTCCTTCTCTATAATTTTCTCCCACATTCCTGTGAATTCAGGATTTCAGACTTTATCTAAAATTTCCCCAACGTGACCTCACTTCTCACTAACTTCTTTCCAAACCCTCCTCTCCCACTGATGGGACTCAAAAGGTCATTTCAAGTATATAGATACTTTTGCTGCCATTGTGCAAGATGAAGTGAGTCTGACCAAACCCAACAGGTCTGAGAGCATGGGAATTGGGAAAATAACATAATGTCACATCACAAAAAGCAGAAAGGGTATTTTTTCTTTTGACTTTAGGAAATTCATAATCACATTTTACTACCTAGATGTCCTCTCCTGAAAGGTTGGTGGGAGGGGAGGTATATGAAGAAATTAAACAATCATTGAATCTTTCAGAGTAGAATGAGTCTGTGGATGCCACAGCTTAAGTTCCCTCTGTAACACCTCCCAAGCGATGGTCAGTTTTTAATGCATGCCTCTAGTGACAGAGAACTCGCTACCTTACAATGCTGCTGAATCTGTGGTGGAACACCTCTAGTTGTTAAAAAATCATTCTTTATCTGAGCTGAAATCTACCCAACAGTCCTACTTCTACCCTTTAGAGTAAAACAGAGCAAGTCAAATCTCTCTTCCACAAGTTAATCCTTCCAATATCTGAGGACAGGGGTGGTCTCCCTGCTTAAATTTTCCCCAGACTAACCTTTCTCTTCTCATGTGTCTGTTCCTTATTGACAATGAACTTGATTCTCATCACCCTTGTTGCTCTCTGCTGCCCTGAGCCCCATCTCTGCCCCAAGATGGACCTCAGACCTGAATAGACTATTCCAGACATGAGCCATGCAGAATGAAGCAAGCTGCCCTTCTTGACTTCCCATAAGGTTTTAACATCATCCACCTTCTAGTCCTCTTTGAAACCTGTCACTCAGCCACAGGTTCTTGGCAGAATGGAGGACCTGGGCCAGTCCCTCTAATTGCCATCACTATTAAAGAATCTGCCTCTCTGTTATTTGGAACATTCAGCAAGAACAGATTTCCTCTCGTTGCAATTTAGATTCCAGAAAAGGCCAATTTGGTTTGCCTTAATGAGACAGTGACTCTATCATTTAATTTTTTTTTTACTTCAGTCCCTCCTGGGCTTGGCACAAATTTAATGTTTTCCCATGTGCCTTTTCTAAAGGGAAAACTACCTAAACCAAAGACATCAGGCAAAATCATTTCTCCCTAATGACATTTTTTTTTTTTTTTTGAGATGGAGTTTTGTTCTTTAGCCCAGGCTGGAGTGCAGTGGCATCATCTCAGGTCACTGCAACCTCTGCCTCCCGGATTCCAGCTATTCTCCTCCCTCACCCTTCTAAGTAGCTGGGACTACATGTGTGCACCACCATATCCAGCTAATTTCTGTATTTTTAGTAGAAACAGGGTTTCACCATCTTAGCCAGACTGGTCTTGAACCCTTGACCTCAGGTGATCTGCCTGCCTAAGCCTCCCAAAGTGCTTGGATTACAGGCATGAGCCACCTCTCCCAGCCCCTATGACAATTAATGTTAGAAGTAAGAAGCTGACAGGGATTTTATCTGTCTCTCGAATCAAAGACAGGTGTTACTCTATTTAATGATCTACCCAGACCTACTGAAATTAGAGTAATAAGCTCTTCAGGTGATCCTTATTCCTAACAAAATTCGAGAAGTCTGTCCTAGAGCGTATTGAAAGCCACTGTTTCCTCCTTAAACTTGTTTTCACTGCTCTTTGGAAGCAGGAATGCCATCTCTAACTATACAATTGGAATGCTAAAATCTGGCCTGGTGTGGTGTCTCAGGCCTGCAATACAAACACTTTGGGAGGCTAAAGTGGGAAGATTACTTGATGCCAAGAGTTCAGCCTGGGTAACAGTGAGACCTTATCTCTACAAAAAAAGTAAAAACTAGCTAGGCATGGTGGCATGCACCTGTAGTCCTGGCTAGTAGGAAGGCTGAGGTGGGAGGATCATTTGAACCCAGGAATTCAAGATTGTGGTGAATATGATCATGCTGCTGCACTGCAATCTGGGGGACAGAGTGAAACCCTGTCTCAAAAAAAAATGCTAAGATCTGGGGGACAAAAAGTGAAAGAGGCTCTCTCCAAAATCCCCTGCTTAACTGCCAGAGTTTTAAAGATCTGTTACCATGGAGCCTGTGCTGCCCAGTGGGTGACATTTTCATTTCAACTACATGCCAATATATAGAAGATGGACTGAAAGAAGCTTTGACCAATCTCACCAGTGTGACCTCAGAACTGGAGAGCTTGGTAGATTCAAGACTTCCAGGACACTCTCAGGCCACAGCAAAGTTATGAAAGCAAAGATATCTCAATTGGAAATCCACTGAAGCCACTCAAAAGCTTGGTGGGAAATCCTTCCACAAACAATTTAACTCCTCAAGAGATGGGATTGTAAGAGTTCTCAGAGGTGATCTCAACCACCAGAGACAACTAAGGTTGTCGGCCAGAGCACTTTTCTACCTCTCAGCTATGGCATGAAATTCAGAAGAGGAATTACAGGCACAGGCACTCCAGGCCGTTTGCAATCCAGTCAGTCCTGCCTTCTCCAATCTCAGCAGCCCTGCCATGCCCTGCCATGTCCCATCCACTCTGGCAAAACCATACTGGCTCAATTTCAAGATGTGCTCTGTGCTTTCCTACCTCCTGCTTTTGTTTATGACATGTTCCTTCTTCCTGGAATGCCCTCTTCATCAAGCTCTGTCTACAAAAACACTTTCCTCATCTTCAAAATAAAGCCCAGTCTCACCTCTCCACTGACATCATCCAGAGCTGATCTCCATCCTCCAATCTCTTACCCCGCATGTTGTCTATTCCCCTCTCCTGGTGCATGTCACGTCCCCTAGTAACTGCTTTGGTAACTGCTTCGGTAACTGCTTCCACACAAGTCTACTGCCCCAAATATCTTCTAGTCTTCAAAGAGCATTTCTGCTTCCACTTAAAACAGGACATTCTTTGCACATTGCAAGGACTCAGTAAAGGTCTGCTGAGTAAGTGATATCAAATCCTTGAATGTTCTACTTGAGGAAACAACAGAAACCACAGCAGCCAAATGTTTGAAAGTTGCATTTGTTCCCACTGGTGCATGGAGTCAGGACTCTTCTCAGGGACATGCCAAAGACCACTCTCCCGAAGAGGAAGCACTACACCTAGCTTGCCAAGCCTACCCAGGGCCCATAAGAACAGCAGGGCATACTGGAGACTACGAAGTGGCTCTGTGAAATGTCAGTCTGGCAACTCATAAGCTCAGTGTTCATAAGAACAAAATCATAAGTGGAACTGACTTTATAGGTTAGTCCATCAAATAGGCTTTTTTTTTTTTTAACTTTAAATATTTGGTATTGGCAAGTAAATAGGCTCTCCTACATATTTCTGGTAGAAACGTAAATTGATATCATCTTTCTGGAAAGTTGTTGGTTGGTACACATTAAAATCATTTAAAAGTTCAACTCCTTCCATTTATATGACCCTATTTTTAGGACTCGGTTTTAAGCAAATTATCAGAGATGCAGACTGAAACTTAGATAAAAGGATTTCATCAGTATTTTCATTGCTACGTTATTTACAACAGAGGAATGTTGGAAACCACATAAGTGCCCAACAATAGAAAAACAATTGGATAAATTCAGGTTCATATTTATGATGGAATTTTTCAAAAATTTTTGTAGAGATGGGATCTCGCTATATTGACCAGGCAGGTCTCAAACTCCTGACCACAAGCTATCCTCCCAGCTTCGCTTCCCAAAGTGCTAGGATTATAGGCATAAGTCACTGTGCCCAGCCATATGATGGCATATTGTGCAGCCATTAAAATTATATCTTTGAAGAATTTGTTATGACATGAGGAGATATAAACCTATATACCATATGAGTCCCAAAACGTTTAAATATATGCATAGGTGTGGGTGTGGGTGTGTGTGTGTGCCTGTTTATACATAAATATATCCAAATTTAACAGTGGTTATCTTTGGCAGACAAAGTAATTTTTTAAATACTTTTCCAATTTTTTTACAAGGGGCATGTGTAATTTTATAATCAGAACACAAACCTTTAAAATCTTCAAGAATAAGGGACAATTCCAGAACTGTCTCAGATTCACTAGCAGAGCCTGAGGACTGAAAGCAAGGTAAGCATGTACATTATGTGTTTTTTTGAGGGGATGTAGAAAAAAGACATGAAATATGTCTTTGAATGCTAACTACAATTATGTTTGTGTGCCAGGAAATAGAAAATCGCTATCTTAACCCGACTCATGTGATGTTCCAGCTGGAATTACCTTGGAAATGATTACAGCTGACCCTGTTATTTTCCAATGAAAATAAAATTATAGCCCAGAGGAAAAAAGTGATTCATGTTTACACATTAATTTTATCTTTACTTCCACAGCCTAAGGACAGTAAGACAGAATGTGCACACTTAGGACCACAAATCTGGGCATCAAAAATTGTCCTCAGGGCTGGCTGCAGTAACTTACAGCTGTAATGCTTACACCTGTAATGCCAGCACTTTGGGAGGTCGTGGCAGGAGGATTACTTGAATCCAGGAATTTGAGACCTGCCTGGACAACATAGTGAGAACTTTTTGCTCTACAAAAATAAAAATAAAAAATTAACTGGGTGTAGTGGCACTGCCTGTAGTCCAAGCTACTCGGGAGGCTGAGGTAGGAGGATCCTTTGAGCCCAGGAGGTTGAGGCTTCAATGAGCTGTGATCATACCACTGCACTCCAGCTTGGGCAACAGAGTGACAGCATATCTCAAAAAACAATGAGAAGAATTGCCCAGAGCAATGGACAACTGGCTTCACAATCAGAGGCAACCAGTGGATTTTTTAAAAGGATCCTGTATCAATAATCATACTTGAAAGTACAATTAAATGGCATGGACATCCCTTTCCTCCCCTTCTTGAAAGCACACTGAGAACCTTCCAACCTGGTTCTAATCTTGGCTCTGCCATAGCAAACTATGTGACCTTGAAGCAGTCACTTCAGTGATTTCAGCCTCAGTTTCCTCCACTATAAACCAAGGATAAGAATCTTTTTTGGCCTACCGCAAAGGAATTTACTGAGCTTCAATGAGGTGACAAAATTTAAGAAAGTTTTGCTCCACAAAGTCATGCTATTCTGAAGAAATATTAATGCTTCTACACAGCCATGTTTTTATAGATTACCCTGAATTTCCTGAAACAAACAATTATCAAGTCATCATTTTCTCCTTGAGCAAACAAGGTCATCATAGCCCAAATGGAAAATGCACTCAACTAATTTCAGGAAACCTTTTTGTTTGTTAATGAACCATATAAGACCCAGAATGTCCAGAATTCTGGAGATGGCTTCCTGCTCCCTGCTTTTGTCCTTCTCTTTAAGGGATATCAGGAGATCCCAGGGCCTCTTCTCCATCCCTCCTCTAGGCTGTGCTAGACTCTTCCATTGGGATATCCTCCAATAGTGGTCCTTAAACTTGTAACATAATCAGAATACAAGATATGCAGTTAAATCTGCATATCTTGAATATGCAAATTCACAGATAATGTATTCATTATTTATACATTTGTAGCGTAAGTATGTCCCTAATATTGCATGGGAGATACTTCTACTAAAAAAAAAAAAAAAGGAAGTATTGTTTGTCTGAAATTCAGAGTTAACTGGGCATCCTGTATTTTTGTTTGCTAAATCTGGCAACCCTAATCAGAATCACCTGGAGGGCTTATTAAAACACAGATTGGCCAAGCGTGGTGGTGCACACCTGTAGTTCCAGCACTTTGGGAGGCCAAAGGGGGAAGGTTGCTTGAGCTCAGAAGTTTGAGACCAGGCTGCGCAAGACCTCCTCTCTACTAAAAATCAGAAAAATTAGTCAGGCGTGGTGGCATGCACCTGTAGTCCCAGATACTTGGGAAGCTAAGGTGGGAGGACCTCTTGAGCCCAGGAGATCAAGGCTAAAGTGAGGTATGATCATGCCACTGTACTCCAACCTGGGCAACAGATCAAGACCCTGTCTAAAAAAAAAAAAAACCAGATTACTGGGCCCCGTGTCCTGGAGTTTGAGTTTCTGATTCAGAAGGTCTGGTTTGAGGCTGGAAATTTTGCATTTCTAACAAGAGTCCAGGTCTTGCTGACGTGGCTGCTCTGGGTACCAAAGTTTGAGAGCCCCATCCTGGGAGAATAACAAAGGGAGAGAAGAATGCTAATTTTTACAGTACTGCCTTTGGGCCAAGGGTTGGGCCATGTATTTCATTTGCTTTGTCTTATTTAATGTCCACTACAGTTCTGTGAGGTTGATATTATTCTCATCTTCATTTACAGATGAGATTAAAAATCAGAAGATTGAAGTGACTTGCCCAAGGTCCCATAGCCAAAGGTGATGGAAGTCCCAGGTGTATAGGGAGAGGCTGTGACACACACTGACTTCCTGGTTTTTCCTGGGACATTCCCTTCTGAATGCCCCTGAAGGGGCACAGTGGGGTGAGACCCTCCTACCCATCCCACTGTAAACTCAGGATTGGCATGTGCTCATCTGCATCATGTTTTATTTCATATTCCTTCTTTACCTCCTCAGGAACTTGTCTCTAATCATAATTAGCGTCTCTCTTAGTAAGCTCTTTTCGCACAAAGGAAGTTTGAAAGGATTTAACCTTGGACCATTGCCATCTCAGGGATCACACTTCCTGGATTGGGATAGAAAATCAGATGGAGCTCCTATATTCAGAATATTTTATTTCTGACACTCTGGTAAATATTTAGACACAGGCTTTACTCCAGAGTCATCACAGTCTCTATTTACTCGGCCAACTCCTATGCCCATGGACAATGGTCATCTTTCACTGATTACATTTATGAACCTCTCTCCTTGCCCAAAGAACCAAAGGGGCAGGAAATCAGGGAACCACTGACATTTTCCCACCAGTTTTTGGCACAAAAGACAGGTGAGGTCTTCTGTTGGCATTTAGAGGTCAATGAGGCTGAAAACCAATCCACCCTCCCATCAAGATGAGCCCATCTTTGGAATCATCAGCAATTCAGGGTCACTTACTCAAAGCACCTGATCTAAATGTACCAACTTGGCCAGATGCAGTGGCTCACATTTGTAATTCCAGCAATTTGGGAGGCTAAGGAAGACAGATCACATGAGGCCAGGAGTTCAAGACCAGCCTGGCCAACACGGTGAAACCCCATCTCTACTAAAAATGCAAAAAAGTTAGCCAGGAATGGTAGCACAAGCCTGTAATCCCAGATACTGGGGAGGCTCAGGCAGGAGAGTGGCTTGAACATGGGAGCTGGAGATTGCCACGAGCCGAGATTGTACCACTGCACTCCAGCCTGGGTGACAGTGAGACTCTGTCTCAAATAAATAAATATATATAGTATCTCTACCCCACGGTGGCCCCCTTTCAGCTTTTCAAATATCCCAAGCTTATTCCTACATCAGGGCCTTTGGCCATTCTGTTCCTTGCACTTGGGTTGCTCATCTCCCAATCTTCACATGGCTGTCTCCTTCTGACCGTTCAAGGCTCAACCTGAATGCTCAATCCACAGAAACGCCCTCTCTGAGCCTGTGTTGAATAAGAAAGACCCTTCTCCCTCCCACTCCACCTCACCTTTGACTCAAATACATTTTCTTCAGAACATTACTATTATCAATAATTTTACAGGTATTTTGTAAGCATATGAGGGACACACACACACACGCACACACAGATATAAACCAGCACCTACTGGTTTATATCTGGCACATAGTAGGTATCGACATGCAGTTGTGGGATGAAAGAATAACACTGCATAAATAGATGAATGATTCAATTCACAGCTTAAGGAGGAGAAGCTGGAGATGAAAAATAATTTTTTTTTTGAGATGGACTCTTGCTCTGTTGCCCAAGCTGGAATGCAATGGCATGATCTCGGCTCACTGCAACCTCCATCTCCCAGGTTCAAGCGATTCTCCTACCTCAGCCTCCCAAGCAGCTGGGATTACAGGCGCCTGCCACCACACCCAGCTAATTTTTATAATTTTAGTAGAGAAGGGGTTTTATCATGTTGGCCAGGTTGATCTCAAACTCTCAGCCTCAGGTGATCCGCTTACCTCGGCCTCCCAAAGTGCAGCCACCACGCCTGGCTGAGAAACAACTATAATGATGATAATAATGATAGCCATCCCTCAGACAGCATTAACTATATAGTGTCCTAAGAGATTTACATGTGCTAACTAATTTAATCCCAGATATATTTCTAATGAATAATCCAAAGAGTTTATTTTAGCTGATAGTTTCACCACCTGTCTACCTCTTCTGACTTCTACCAACTAGAAATATGGCTTACAATTTACTTTTTTCTTTCGCTGTCTACAGAAGCACTAATCTGTTAGAAAATTCTGGGAAGGCAGCCAGTTAGAAAGGAGAAGCCAGGAGCTTAGGTACTAACTAGATGACAGGGATTTGGTTACACATCAATCAATTGATGACCAGGAACACCAAGAATACATGGAGTGGTGAGTGGCTGTGTATTAATCAGAGCACTTCCTCAGAGGACAGACTAAGCCATGAAGAATAGGAGGGAAATTGTTAAAAAAAAAAAAAAAGAAAAGAAACTTCCCAATGGGGAACTGCCAAGTTTTGCAAAACCTTGACTCAAACTGAGAAAACAAACGGCCTGAGAGTAAGAAAACACAGCCACACCGAATTTTACCAAGAGGTCAAATGTGAGCTAAAATTGGTAACTCCGATTAGGGCTTGATTTTCCGGTTTTACTCCCATGAGCCTAAACAACAACAATTTTTCTCTGTGCATAAAAACAGAAATTTGGAGCACTGCTGGAGGCAGGCTTTGACTTAGACCCACCAGCCTCCTAACCTCTTGAATTCTTACCACTGTCTATATTGTGTGGCCCCTGTACCAGAGGCCAGAATATAGACTTATGTCTCAGGTGACACCAACAACAGGGACCAGCACGAGGGTCTGGGGACATGTCCCCCTCCTCCCTCTTTTCTCTTTAATTCAGCCCATATTTGTCAAGTGCCTACTTGCAGTGTAAGGCCTTGGTGTTGTGAGGCATTAAAAAAATTAAGAAAAGTGTAGGTTTAACTCTCATCACAGGGCACTGAGATAAATAAGAGCACATGCAGGTAAAAAGCAAGTAGAGCAGGAGAGAGGGCCAAATGGACCTGGGCCAGAAGAGGCAGGAATTGCTTTCCCCAGGCTTATGAAAAGTCAAGTACTTATCTTTCCTTCCAACTTCTTTCTGGGGTGCATCTCTGCCTCTCCCATGTCCAGTTGCCTGGTTCCTACTCTTCCTCTCCAATTCATGAGCTCCCACCCACGTCTTGGGACTACCAGGTTTTTCTAAGACACGCTTTGGCCTCTCTAGTGGCATTATAAGTGGCTGGACTTTATCTGATCGTTAGGTTTTAGAAACATAACGACAAAATCAGATATATTTTACTCAAGAGGACTTGAAAAGTTTGAGAACCTGCCCTCTTTCTTCAGGGAAAATTTTCATCAGGGTCTCTGGTCAGCCCTAAATGAAAGAATTTCTTGGTTTTCAAACCAATCTTTAGGCCACACCAATTGGCCTCATACATTTCCATCTCAAAAGACAAGGAGAAAGAGACCTGAATAACCAGAAGATCACAGGGAGTCTTGTTCTGTTCATATCTTTTGTAAACTTGGGCAACCTATGGGATTAATCATCATCTTCACTGTACTTACCTCACTAGATCATTGAGGATTCAATCAGATAAGTGATATGACAGTCCTTCAATGGGTTTCAGTTGAAAAGAAGAACAAGAGCTAAACCTGAGGGTTTAATGTGTGCCAGGCTCCGTTCTGATACTGTGTGTGTGTTTCCTCAAAACAATAAATCTGGCCCTTTACCTGTTTTTGTGAATAAAGTTTTATTGAAACACAGCCACATCCATTCATTTATGTATTTTCCATGAATGCTTTTGTGTTATAACTGCAGAGTGGAGTAGTTGTGACAGAGATTGCATAGCAGCAAAGTCAACAATATTTACAATCTGGCCCTTTACAGAAAAAGTTTGTCAACTGTTTTATTGTTGTTGTTGTTGATGTTGTTGTTGTTGTTGAGTTTGGGGTTTTTGTTTTGTTTTGTTTTTGAGACAGGGTCTCACTCTGTCCCTGAGGCTGGAAGGCAGTAGTGCAATCATGGCTCACTGCAGCCTTGTTCTTCCCAGATCAAGCAATCCTCCCACCTCAGCCTTCCAAGTAGCTAGGACTACAGCTGCACACCACCATGCCCAGCTAATCTTTCATTTTTCTATAGAGACAGGGTCTTGCTATGTCTACAGGCTGGTCTTAAACTCCTGGGCTCAAGCAATCTTCCCACTTCTGCCTCCCAAAATGCCTGGATTACAGGTGTGAGTCACCATGCCTAGCTGAAACTTAGAATTTTAATCCTGGAAGAGCCTTTGAGATTCCTGATCTGACCATCTCCACATTAGAGAGGAGACTCAGACATTAATGAATTGCCCAATATCACAAAGCTGGGACAAGCCAAATCCTGTGGCTCCTTGTGCAGTTCCCACTCCCTGCCCTTTGGAATACTTCTTTCTGAATCTAAGGGAATGGCTGTCAAACAGTTGGTTCAGCTCTGTTGTACCATGCTGCTCCCATGGAACTGGCTCTGCCAGTAGTCCTGGTAGGTGTGATCAAACTCTCTTCAAAAACAAGAGTCTTTCACTGGGCCATGTATCTGGGACCTCACTTCTCTGTGTAAGCTCTGCTGCCAGTAACCAAAGAGTGGGGAATTCCCCTTTAAAGCTCAGCCCCTGAGCTTCACAGCCTTTCTACCCTCACATCTCCCACATCCCCAAATAATCATCACATGTTACACAGGCAGCTGTGAGTGAAAGGTGCCAAACCCTGGTGCCACATAAAAAGGGAATCCTGGGCCACCAACCAGCCCACAATTATGTAAGGTAATTGGTTTCGTGTTACTCAGATGAGTTGCCTTGGCTTGCCTCAAGCATGACTCAGACTTCCAGGGGCCTCCCCACCTGGAACTCTACATAAGCTAACTCCTCTTGTATTTTCAACCCTGGAGTCCTTGCTCCTTCCCTCTGATCGTCCCTTGCTTCTATCCTCAAGCCAACAGACAAACTATTTTTCTCTCTGGGCCTCAATCAATTTTCAGGAACAGAGTCTATTTCCAGAGTTTCCAAATCTTCACCTGTTACAGGTCATAACCACTCCTTTCAAAGCCCCCTAAGCCCCAGGAATACCCAAAAACAGCCACTCCTCTGTCCAATATGTTTTCAGACTTTATGAGCTCAGATTTTCTCCTACTTTTCTTGTGGGTGACAAACCAAACCCTCGCTGCCTCAAGTATATCAACCCAGGTCAATACAAGTTGTTCCTTCCTAAAATCCCCAGGACTCTCTTCCAGAAGCTTCTCTGCTGCCCACTTCTCCTATGGCACAAAACTACTGGGATAAAGGCAGATGGAGGGGCAAAGGCCAAGAGAGATGTCAGCAATGGAGAGCCTCTGACCCCTGTGATGTGTTCCTTGGGTCAGTACATTTGAGAACTGATATTCTGGTCATGGATTTAAGGACCAATGATAGGCTTGAACAAACTTTGTATTTTATTTCAAATGGAAATCTAGAAGCAACTTTTGATATGGTTTCAAATATTTTTTAACTTTGGAGGGAAGATGCTTAGATTCTTTCATGCTGTGTTTTCCTTTAATTCCTTCTTTCAGGTATGTATTGCTATGGTATTTTAAAATCATTTTAAATTTTAGAATGGAAATCACAATGCTTACTGTTCTTTTAAATTAGCAGTTTTCAAATTTTGCAAGTCAGCAGAACCATGTTTTCAAAGAAAATCTTAGCAGATTCCTCTTGTATAAAATAAATAAAAGTTGGGTTGCTGGGGTGTAGAGAAAGGAGAACAGTCCTAGAAGCACTTCTGCAGAGCCCCAGGGTTGTAGGGAAAATAGTTTAAAAACCATTACTTTAGAATGTCACCATACTTTATTTAATCTAAGACATGAACTATGGTAAGACATACCATGCAGCACAAGGAAAGAAAAACACTGCCACTCAATGCTGCTGATTGACCCAATTTCAGAGATGATAAAAGGTGGTCAATGTATAGCTATAATTGATTATTTGCAGTAGTATAAATATACAGATAAATCATGTGAATGTATTCACACAGTCAACCTGAAAGTTAAATTTAAGAGAATCAGCAGCAATAGCTTCAGGTAAATGCTAGCTTCCATTCACTGAGCACTACTAAGTAATGTGCACCAGACAGATGGCAACTGTGGGAGTTGCCTCTGCACTCCTGGCCTTCCTTCCATTTCTTAATGTTCTCATTTATCGACCATTCAGTAGGCAGTGTTGAGTGCTATACATGCATTGTGTCATGTGATTCTGATACATGGGCAGGTTTAGAAGCTATTATTGTAATCTCATGAAACCTTAAATGGAAACTATGGCTGGAGGAAATAGAGTCAAAGGTCAGCCTCATCAAGGAATCAGTGATTTCTGCACAAAAGAAGAATGATGCCATGTTTCTCTGTTTCTTAGAAAAATCTGATACTGAGACATACATGCATAAGGAAAACACCCACAGGAAACTTTACGTAAACCACTGAACCCTACCTGCTTTGGGTGGGGCCAGTCCCTCTCATCAACAAACCCTCAACCCAGATCCAGACTGGGACACTATCAGGAAGAAAGAAATCATCTCTAGTTAAGATGTGATGTGTTCTCAGGCCTAGCCCAAAATGCGTATCTCCTTAGAGTGGTTCTGCTTCATGCCTCCTTATCTCATTGTCTTCTCCAAGACCCAGAAATTGGAAGCTGAGGTCTTATCCCCAATATATCAACTTTAAAATTTTTCATCTTAATTATAGCCAATGGATAGAAAAATAGTCTGTCTGAAAATAGAATGGTTTGTCTTAAAAGTAGTGAGTTTCCTATCTGGTAGAGTTGGGAGGTGAAAGTGGGGTTAGGTGTAAACTGAGGCTGGATGAGCATTTAGGAGGCCTGCTATAGGGGGCACAGAAGCATTACATGGGGTAAGAAGTGCACTGTTTTCAAAATAAATAAACTTTAAGGTCCTTTTCAGCTCTCTAATTCAGCAAATCTCAAGTCCACTGAAATTTTATGCCAACCTTAGATCTGAAATTCATTGACTGGCACTGTTCAGTAAAACTTTCTATAATGATAAAAATGTTCTAGATTTGCACTCTAGGTAGCTACTATCCACATGTGGCTATTGAGCACTTGAAATATGGCTATGTGACCGAGGAAAGAAATTCTTCGTTTTATCGAATTTTTTTTTCTTTTTTGAGATGGAGTCTTGTCCTGTTGCCTAGGCTGGAGTGCAGTGGCGGCATCTTGGTTCACTGCAACCTCCACCTCCCGGGTTCAAATAATTCTCCTGCCTCAGCCTCCCAGGTAGCTGGGATTACAGGCACCTGCCACCATGCCTGGCTAATTTTTGTATTTTTAGTAGAGATGGGGCTTCACCATGTTGGCCAGGCTGGTCTCGAACTCCTGACCTTGTGATCCACCTGCCTCCGCCTCCCAAAGTGCTGGGATTACAGCCATGAGCCACTGTGCCCAGCCTGTTTTGTCTAATTTTAATTTTAATTTAAACAGCTAAGATGGCTGGTGCCTACCATATTGGACAGCACAGCTCTAGGGAGACTATTTAGTCTTGACTTGAACTTTGGCATAAGGGCTACTTCTTTAATATTAGCTATACGTGGAACCTTAAAAACCAAAACAATACAGGAGTTTGAGACCAGCCTGCCAAACATGGTGAAACCCCATCTCTACTAAAAATACAAAAATTAGCCAAGTGTGGTGGCAGATGCCTGTAATGCCAGCTACTAGGGAGGCTGAGGCAGGAGAATCACTTGACCCAGGAAGCAGAGGTTGCAGTGAGTGGAGATCATGCCATCACACTCAAGCCTAGATGACAAGAGTGAAACTCTGTCTCTAAAAAAGAAAAAATAAAAAAACAAAACAAAAAAAAAACAATAGAAAAAGAGAGTAGAATAGTGGTTGCCAGGAGCTGGGGCAGAAGAGGTTGGAAAGGGATGGGAAGATGTTGGTTAAAGAGTACAAGTTGCTGGGCGCGGTGGCTCAAGCCTGTAATCCCAGCACTTTGGGAGGCCGAGGCGGGTGGATCACAAGTTCAAGAGATCGAGACCATCCTGGTCAACATGGTGAAACCCCGTCTCTACTAAAAATACAAAACATTAGCTGGGCATGGTGGCGCGTGCCTGTAATCCTAGATACTCGGGAGGCTGAGGCAGGAGAATTGCCTGAGCCCAGGAGGCGGAGGTTGCGGTGAGCCGAGATCGCGCCATTGTACTCCAGCCTGGGTAATGAGTGAAACTCCGTCTCAAAAAAAAAGAGTACAAGTTTCAGGTGGGTTGATTAAGTTCTGGAGATCTATTGTACAGCCCCGTGACCATAGTTAGTAAGTTGTATACTTGAAAATTGCTAAGAAATTAGATCTTAAGGCTGAGTATGGTGGCTCATGCCTGTAACCCCAACACTTTAGGAGGCCAAGGCAGGAGAATTACTTGAGCAGGAGTTTGAGATCAGCCTAGGCAACATAGCAAGACTCCATCTAAATTCCTTTAAAAAAAAAAAAAAGAGAGAGATAAGGAAATTAGATCTTAAATGTTCTCATCATAAAAAATAAGTGCAGTATGTGAGGTGATAGATATATTAATCATTGCACAATGTATATGTACATCAAAATATCCCATTGTACACTGTAAATACATATAAATTTTAGTTGTCAAAAATTAAATTTTTTAAAAAATAGAAGTAACTTCAGGGATAACCTAAGAGCAACTGGAAAGATGCCAGTTATTTAAAAATTCATCCCAAAATAGCTGATCAAAGTCCAACTGCAGGATGTGGCATGATTTCCTTGTAAGTTCTCTTTGGCTGTACTTATCCGACAGTGGCATTTTTACATTCTTGCTTCCTTCAAACAGCTCACAGCTGTCGCTCCCTTCTCATTGTATGCATTTTTCATCAACTTCTGCTTTCACCAGCCAGTCTTACTTGTATCTTAAGCCCAAGAAATTGCACAGTTTGGCCAATGTGTTCAACCAGTCACTTAAGTGAGAACTCTGAATCAAAATGGTCATGGGGCTGAATTGATAAACTGGCCAGAGCCCTGTGATATGATAGAAGGAACTTTCTGGTTTCTCTTTCACCCATGCACTTGTTCTTTGATTGGGATAGTTTCACCCATGTACAAAATACAAAATCCAATGAGAGAGGAATCCTCATCTAGTGGAAAACTGTAATTGGAAACAGCAGGGGGTGCCTCATTCATCCATTCGGTGAGTATTTATCAAGAAGCTCCACGTATCAAGCATTGTGGTTAGGCTCTGAGGTAGGACATAAAACCTCTTTTCCATGTGACTTAAAGTAGAAACAAGGTAGCAAAAGAGCCACTATTTATTGAGTTCCACCCTCCCCCAAATATAAGAGGTGTCCACTTTTCATAACATTCCTGGAAGGTAAATGTTATCATCCCCATTTTATAGATACAGAAATGGACACTTGGAATTGCCCAAGATTACCTTGGTCTGTGTACTCTTTTCTCTGACCACCCACCTTGTGCAGTCTCATCCTTTATTTATTCCTTGAAGGACTCTAAGGGTAATTTATTTAAAGGTGATTCCCTTACTACAAGAGATTAAGGGTTCCCCAGAGACCTGATGAACATGAGGCTCACTGTCAAGAATTTTGTTTGGATCCTTGAATCCTAGAATCACCACTACCCAAAGCTAAGAAAAAAATGAGTTCCTAAAGGAAGTATCAGTTAAACAGTTATGGAAATAGTATTTCAGAGAAAACTTACCGGCCACCACACCATACTTCGGCCTGCAAGGAAGAAGCCTCCAACAGTCCCACGATTGGTGGAAAACATAGCCTGAGGATGGAAGGGTCAAAAATGTAATAGAAAACTAGAAGAGTGGCCTTGCCAGCCAAAAGGACACACTTTCCCATATGTGCACCCTCTTCTACCCACTCTATTGTCTGAAACACGCATTCCTTCTTCCCTGCAGCCTCAAAAGACTCAGATGAAGGAGCCAGGAACCTATATTTGACAGACAAGGAAACTGAGGCTCAGAAGGTATATATAGCTTGCTCTAGGGGTAGCTTGAAATTAGCTTCCAGTATGGCTTCCGGCAAGTCGCTCCACCTGGATCTGCTTGCTTGTCTGTTAAACGGGGAGAAATTGACCTTCTATGCCTTTCTTACAAGCATATTGAGGTGCTAATGAATGTTATATTTATGTTAGCCTTTATTACAGGTACATGATGGCATGTGCCTATAATCCCAGCTACTCAGGAGGCTGAGATGGGAGAATCATTTGAGTCCAGGAATTCAAGACCAGCCTGGGCAACATAGCAACACCCATCTCAAAAGAAAAAAAGAAAAAGAAATATCATACTTTTTAAAAGTACGATATGGGATGTGAATTATATCTTTGTTACCAGAAAAGTGAAAAAAATGCTCTAAGAATGCAAGGCGTTTGTACTAAATACTACATAAAAGACCAGACAAATTCAAGTCTTTCCTCTCTGAGGGTAGAGGTAGCAGGTTGCTGGAATCAGAGTTTCACTCCGTCATCCATGCTGGAGTGCAGTGGCACAATCTCCGCCCACTTCAATCGCCACCTCCCAGGTTCAATCCATTCTCCTGCCTCAGCCTCCTGAGTAGCTGGGACTATAGGCATGTGCCACCACACCCAGCTAATATTTGTATTTTTATTTTATTTATTTATTTATGAGATGGAGTCTCACTCTGTCGTCCAGGCTGGAGTGCAGTGGTGCAATCTCGGCTGACTGCAACCTCTGCCTCCCACTTTCAAGTGATCCTTCCGCCTCAGCCTCCCGAATAACTGGGACTATAGGCGTGTGCCACCACACCTAGCTAAATTTTGTATTTTTAATAGAGACAGGTTTTCACCATGTTGGCCTGGCTGGACTCAAACTCCTGACCTCAAGTGATCTGCCCACCGTAGCCTCCCAAAGTACTGGGATTACAGGAGTGAGCCACTGCACTCGGCCAATACATTATGACTGCTGTGTTAGTATAGATGAAGGAGAGGATTCTGTCAGACCAGGGTACCAGAAAAGGCTTACAGAGCGGAAAGCATTTCAGCAAATCTTGAAGAAAGAATGGAGTTTTATTAGACAGAGAAAAGAGGGAGGAATGTTGTAACATTTCAGAGACAGCAGATCTAGAGGTGGAACTTCACCCAGCGTAAAGAAGGAGGGAAAGGTGAAGAGTGTTGGCTGAGATATTTGAATGGAGAGAGTGGTGAGGAGTGGGGCAGAACACACACTCTCAAAAGCCAGGCTAAAAAGAGATGCCAGATGTAGGTGATGGGGAGGAAGGCAGCAAATCACACTGCCACGTGTGTACCTATGCAACAATCTTGCATGTTCTTCACATGTACCCCAAAACCTAAAATGCAATAAAATAAATAAATGGGAAAAAAAAAGTGCAAACTTTATTGCATAGGCAATAGGGAGCCACTGAGGGCCCATGAGGAGAAAAATGAGATCTATCTTCAATACACGATGACCAGCTCCTCCCACAGACTCCCTTGGGATGTTGCCTCCAAGCCTTCAGATTATTTCTGGTCCAGCACAGGCCCAGGGCCAGTCCTCCAGCAGAAAATGGGGTCAGTGCCTCTGTTTCTGGCCCCTGGCTATCTTCCCTCCAGCAGACACTTGCTAACCTCTGAAAATGTTAATAGCTGATAGTGACTTAACCCTGTCAGAGATGTCTGCATTTTTTTTCCAAGACGGAGTCTCACTCTGTTGCCCAGGCTGGAGTGCAGTGGCACAATGTCAGCTCACTGCAATCCCCATCTCCTGGGTTCAAGCGATTCTCATGCCTCAGCCTCCCAAGTAGCTGGGACTACAGGCACACGCCACTACGCCTGGCTAATTTTTGTATTTTTTTGTAGAGACAGGGTTTTGCCATGTTGCCCAGGCTGATCTTGAACTCCTGATCTCAGCTGATCTGCCTGCCTCAACCTCCCAAAGTGCTTGAATTACAGACATGAGCCACCGCACACAACCAATGTCTACATTTTCAAAGGTGACCGCTGTGGCTAAAAAGCATCACTATTCCAAAGGAAGTAACCCTTGCTTAGACACTTGTAATTTACTCATCAAACATGCCCGAGACAGGTAACATATTGTTAGGGGCTCAGATTGCAACGATGTATTGAACTTAGTCCTTTAGGAAGGGCCACTAATGTGTCCCATCAGTCAACATAAATTTGTTGAGCACCCCTGCGTGCTAGGCAGTACCCAGGAGAGCATGGCTTGGGTCTTTCTGGACTCCTGCCAGGGTCCCTCCTCCCACAGGACATACTGTGAAGTCCTCTGTAGCAGTTTTCCTAGAAATAGCAAGAGACTGAAGGATCAGAAAAGGTAGCTAAGGACCAAAAAAGAAACAAATCCCAAGGACTTGAGCTGTAGCAGTTGACCAAGGTAAGCCATTCTGAAGGTCATTGTGAAGTTGAAGAAGATTGACATCCCCAGTTGGTCTCAGAAATGAGGAGCATAGAGGAAGAACGTGAGGGCAGGGACTAGAGTGGGGAGCTGAAATAATTCAGGAAAGATGTTGGGGATGAATAAAAGGTGAAGAAAGGTATGTGTGCACCACATCTTTTCTTCTCTGGAATTTTCATCCCCTCATCTATGCAAGCCCAAACCCTACCTATTCATCCTTCAAAGCTCCTCAAAATCCACTTCCTCCTATACTCCCCCATGGAAATTTCCTCTTTCCCTACAGCCTCCTCCCTTTATCAAATGAAAATAATTTCTACCTCCTCAGATGACTTCACTTATGCCTTGTTCACAGCCATTACAATTTTTTTTTTACTTTGTGTTAACATATTACAAATTTTCAATTTCCCATAATGCTTTTGGTATAATGCTTTGTGCATAGAAAATCATTGTTCTGTGAGCACAAGATGCTCAAAGGAAAACTCTGAAGTTTTAGACACCACTTCGTAAACCACAGTGTTACATTCACCTGTTCAGCTTACAACTAGAAGAGACTGAACTCACAACTGCAAGCTGCAGGGGCAAAGGAAGGACAGTTACTGAACCACAATATTTTGGTTTGGGGTTTGCTTGGGTTCTATCTCCATGGAGGAAAAATATCACTGGGCAGAAAGAAAGAACTTTAGGCCTCTTTCCAGATGAGGAACAACTTAAGAAACTGAGGACGTTGGGCTTGGTGAAGAGAAGCCTCAAGTGTGACCTACTGTTTTCTGAAATGTAAAGTGGGATAGACATGATGCTTGGTGTGGCCCTCATAGGACACAACCAGACAAAATGGGAGAAGCTCCAGGACATCCAGTCTGAGTCCAGAACCAAAAGGAATATCCTCTCTGTCAGAGCTGTCCAGAGACGGAAATAAAGCCATTTGGGAGAGTTTCTACTGGAAGTATTCAAGTGAAGACTGTTGACAACTAGTCAAGATGATTTTGTCAAATGATCTAAAGAAAAGCATCAAATCTAAAAAAAAAAAAAGAGCAAAGGAATTCAGCACCACCAGGATACTGTCGCAACAATGCGATGGTAGTAAGAACCATGGAGAGAGTATTCCCAGAAAGGCAAGTGTCTTGGAGATTGGGAAAGGTAGAATAGTGGAAAGGGCATTGGCTTTGGCATCCTAAGATCTTGGTTCTTGTCCCAGCTCTGGGACCAATTCATCTGAATGACTTCTGGTCACCCTCTCTGATCTTCATCTATAAAACAGAAAGTTTGGGCTCCCTCAAGGGCCATTCTGACTCGATCATTCAATGATGCCATCAGTTCAAATGACTGCATAAGACAGGGGCCAGTAAATTTTTATTCTTTAAAGAAAAAGGGCCCGATGGTAAATATTGAGGCTTTGCGGGATACACAGGGTCTATGCTGAAAATTCTTCATATTTTGTTTTGTTATTTTTTTCATAACCTTTAGAAGTGTAAAAACCATTCTTGGCTTATGGACCATATAAAAACAGACTGTGAGACAGATTTGGCCCATGGGCCATGGTTTAACAA
>NW_022437102.1:2410837-2428100 GCF_009761245.1 Sapajus apella
TTTTTTTTTTTTTGAGACGGAGTTTCGCTCTTGTTACCCAGGCTGGAATGCAATGGCGCGATCTCGGCTCACCGCAACCTCCGCCTCCCGGGTTCAGGCAATTCTCCTGCCTCAGCCTCCTGAGTAGCTGGGATTACAGGCACGTGCCACCATGCCCAGCTAATTTTTTGTAGTTTTAGTAGAGACGGGTTTCACCATGTTGACCAGGATGGTCTCGATCTCTTGACCTCGTGATCCACCTGCCTCGGCCTCCCAAAGTGCTGGGATTACAGGCTTGAGCCACCGCGCCCGGCCCAGAAATGCATCTTAAAAGGAAATAAAATCCCCTAAGAAACAAACTGATTGGTGATGAAAGAAAGTGGAAATTAACACCCAAGAAGTAATAAGCCAAAGCCTAAATATGATTGGAGGAGACAGAGTTGTAAAAGAACAAAACAGAACCAAATAATTTTGAAAGAGATGGAGAAGGTAAGACAGAGAGACATTGACTGTGTGGGTCTTTTCTAAGTTGAAGAAACACAGTGAGCCTGGACCATTTTATCTGCCATCCCAGAGATCATGCAGGAGTCAGAATGCCCATTCCTGAATCAAACCGCTCTTGACACTTCAATAGCAAAAAGAGGAGGATAAACTGGAAGAAATCCAAAGCATTAAATGACCAGGGTCCAGAGGCAGTGTCTAATGGGGGAAGATTAAACATAGACAAATACTAAGCAGGCTATTAAGCAGCATTTAGCAGGACAAGTGATACTGATTCACAGATACTTGAAACATGTAAACACCATTTAAAAAGTATAAACACCTACAGGACTGGCAGGGTTGAAATGAGATTGATTAACAGAACTGAGATTATCAGAGATTGTCTGGGAAACAGGCAGTACTTATACCAGCAGATGATGGGCTCACACCTTGGCTCCAGCACTTATAAGCTGGGGTGGGGTGGGAGGAGGAAGTCAGTCACAGTGGCAGAGTGCCTGGTACCGTAAAAAATCAGGAGTCAAGAGATCTGAGTTACAGGAACAATTCTGTCTATTGCAACCTTAGGCAAATCACAACCACATGAAGCTTCAATTTCCTCATCTGTAAAACAGGGATTAGCATTCTGGCCCTCCCCTTGTGGCTTTTATGAAAATATACTACCCACTTGACCACTGCTGCCCATTTTACTTAAAAGGACAAATATTGTTCAGAGCCCAGATCATACCGTGGAGGGCAAATGACAATAATATTTTTGTTTAATCCTAGAGTCCATAAACAGCTTTCATATTCACCTCTGCATATTCTCACCACAACCCTGGGGAGTCATAAGAATAGATAAGCGTGTACCTATTTTACAATTGAGTAAACTGAGGCTGAGGGAAGTTACCCAGTGTTGCACAATTTGAATCATGTGGAAGTCAGTAGTAAACTTGAGTATTCTGGCTCCTAGTTGGTCAGTTTCCACTATGTCTGAGAAACTGAGAGTATTGAGGAAGAGTCAGCCATACTGACTCCATGTGACATTTAGGAGGCATTCTGCCACACCTTGTTTCTACAACTCCTTGGAGAAAACAAAAAAAAAAAAAAAAAAAAAAAAACACTTACTTTTACACCTGAAAAAACTCAGTGTCCACAGAAGGGTTAATGCCTACCTTCCTCTCCTGTAAGTCAAGAGTTCAACACAATCACCTGCTGGCACAGCAGCCTCCTTGGGCTTGTCACCTCCACCCACACGACAATCCATGAGAGTGGCTGGAACATCTCCACACTTTTTTTAAATAATTTTTTATAATATTTCTATTTTTGTAGAGACAGAGTCTCACTATGTTGCCTAGGCTGATCTCCAACTCCTGGACTCAGGCAATCCTCCCACCTTGGCCTCCCAAAATGCTAGGATTACAGGTGTGAGCCACCACACTCGGCCCTGCACACTTTTAAAACATCTCCTTCTCTAGTTGTTGGGTGTGCCAGAGTCTGTCATAAGTGAAATTTCCATTTCAGGTGACTGAGAACAAGTTTCTCTGGTTTGGTGTGTCCCCAGAGTCCCAAAGGGAGACATACACACTTCCCTCTCCCCAGTGCCAGGTCACCCCCAGGTCTTCCTCCTCCTCCTCCTATTCCACACATCTTTCTCATCTGTAACTTGCTCCAGCCCCTGGGATCCTCATGCACAAGGGCTCTGGGTTAGTCTCTCCCAGGAGGGAGCATGGGTCAGCATCCTGCTCTCTGCCACCTCAGCATCCCCCTCTCTGGGGCTGGCAGAGGCTGTGGCTTTCCCGCTCAACACTGTTTCTTTCCCATCTGAAACTGGATGACTAAGAGGTAGGATAGTAGTCACCTGCTAAAGGCTTATCTCCCAAGCCCCGGAGCCCTCCCTGCAACTCCAAGGGGCCCCTTCCCTGCCCCTTACACTGTCCAGCTATCTCTTCAATCCCCCACCTTCCTTCTCTGCCCACAGACCCAGGTATCCTCTTTGGTCATTCCTAGAACAGGCTGCCCTGGGCACCCTTCTCACTTCTGCTCATTCTTACTTGCCCTCCTTCCTTCACACCATGCCCCTGAGTGTTTCTAAAGCCCTTCCAAGTCATTTCCACTCCCTGACACTTAAGCCTGCTGCCCCTTGCAGCTCAGAGAGGACATCGATCCTCTGTGTGCCCCCGCCCAGCCCGCCCCTTCAGTCTGCGTCCCAGGACCCACTACGTACCCACAGTCCGACGGCCATCACCACTATGAAGTAGATGACGATGACAGAGATGTCAGCTGCATTGCGAATGAGCTCGTGGGCCTCAACAGGCCGGGTGACAGCGGTCGCGGTGGCAGGGCTCCAGGTACTACTGTCCATGGCGGTGGCGTTGCGTACCTCCCTCTAACCGAGGCGGCTAGCTCTTTATATGGCCTCCTGGTTAATGATCAGCACCGGGGGAGGGGACCCGCGATGTTGAGGGAACAGGGCAGTAGCACCCGGCCCCTGCAATGCCTTGCAGCTGGCTGTACCGTCGAAAAGCAGCTCTGGGCGTGGAGCCCAGAAAGGAGCAGCGGGCTGAGCTGTTGGCTGGGGCGGCAGCCGAGCAGGTAAGAACTGTCCGGTGAACCAGGAGGGGCGGGCCAGGGGGTGGTGCCTGCCTGGCACAAAGGCCCACTGTGCTCCTGCAGCAGGCACCAGCAGTGCCACCACACCTGGCCTTGCCAGAACTGGAATGGCTCCATTGAGGAAACAGGCCACTTGGGGCCAGGGGTCTAGAGGCTGTGGGTCACCTGCCACCTGCCCTTGGACCAGTCCCAGGCCCTGGCTTGTCTGCCTGTAAAATGGGTGCAGGACTCTTCTGAAGAATCAGTCAAGTCTTGTTCTCCCTGGAGAACATTCTTGGGAGGACAGAGAGTTGCTGGGTGTTGCTGGAAAAAAATCAGCACAATCCTAATCTCTTGGCCACAAGGACAGCCACCCACCCACCCACATTCCTGACTCCCCCTCCACAGCTTGCAGCCCCCAGGACCACTGTTATCCCCACCGTAAAGAGGAAGAAACTGAGACTGGGAGAAGGGATCTCCCTGGGAGCTATTTCTTTGCCCTGTCCCTCTCCCAGTAATGATGCAGGGCCCTTCAGAGGCAGTAGAAAAGAAGATACTAGAGAATCCTTTCCAAGGAGTTCATCAAACCCTGACCTTCCTGGGCACTCAGCTCACCCATCTGGAAACACATGTCTAAACCACAAGCCAGGGCTCAGAACAGTGATGATCAAGAGAGGAGGCATGACTTGCCCAAGGTCACACAGTGATCCAGCAGCAGAGCTGGCCCTGCAGCCCATGCCAAGGTTAAGAGGGAGGGTTGTGGGATGCTCTCAGGGTCTGGCTCTAGGGGCCACAGAGCATCCAAAAGTGGCTGTTCCCTAAGGGGGGAGGTCTTGCTCTGATAGGGAGGTACAGGGAGGCGGAGGACCACAGAAACCCTGCCAGGGCTCTGCTCTGCCTTGGGCCCTCCCTGCCCAATGCTAGACAACCACCCACTGCCCAAATGTGAGCATCCTGTTCCCTTGCACTCAATGTCTCAGAGGTCTGCTTCTACTCCTTCCTTATCAGCACCTGTTCTTCCCATTAAAGCTGCAGACAAAGAATCATTATTTAGTCAACACCCCCTCAGGTCTTCCCCATTTCCCCCACACATCCCACAGGACTACAAACTATATAAGGCTATGTCCTGGGCCCAGCATAATGACTTCCCAGAGGAAGCAGGAATTCTTCTGAGGAATCTGGAAGTTGGGGCCCTCTGCTGTGGATGCTTCCCAAGACTCAGAGCTCAGGTAAGGTGGTAGTGAGGAACATTCCAGGAGATGACAAGTATGGGGGGTAGGGAAGGGGTTACAATATTCAGGGACGGACTAGCTGTGGCTACAAATAAACATATATAAAAGCATGTCACCTCTAAGAAACTCCCTACCACAGTCATTTCCCAGGCTGCAGCTTGGAGCAACTCTCCTTTTGCCTGTGTTCATTCATTCCTGCATTTAGCAAAGTTTGAGCAGGGACCTGAAAGAAAAAGAGGAATAGGCCAGGTAAGGTGGGAGCGAGGGACATTCCAGGAGATGATAAGTATAGAGGGTAAGGAAGGGGTGACAATATTTAGAGAGGGACTAGCTGCGGCTACAAATAAACATATATAAAAAGCATGCCACCTCTAAGAAACTCCCTACCACAGTCATTCCTCAGCTGCAGCTTGGAGCAACTCACCTTTTGCCTGTGTTCATTCATTCCTGCATTCAGCAAAGTTTTTTCACTGGGATGTATCCCAGGAAGAGTCCCCGCCCTTAGGAAGCTTCTGTTCTAGTCTGGAAGTGAATCTACCCACAGGAAAAGCCCAGCCCTGAACCCAGGTGCAGGTGCAGGCCACGACAAGTTCCAAAAGTACAAGACATAGAAAGTGAAGTGAGCAGGAGAGAGAACTGGAAGTGCTAAAGGACTTCAAAGGAGGGACAGAGCCATTCTTTGATCTTATTAGGAGAGCCAAACATAAAAGGGCCCAGAAAGAAAAGGCTGGTGCACAGGTAGAGGCCAGAAAAATGCATGCATTCATTCATTCTTGCAACAAAAGAGCAGCTTCTATGTGCCAGGTCATGTGTGCTGACCCTGGAAAACAGCTATGAAAAGATTCACATAGCTCTTGCCCTCACAGGGCTTCCTGACCAATGGCAGAGATAGATCAACACCAAAGATGAGACAACTACCTGTGAAATTACCATTGTGATACATGCTTTGAAGGAGAAATACTAATACCCCAAATGCCTAGCAAGGAGTTTGACTTGGGGATGAGGTAAGGTTAGAATAAGATCTGTGAAAGCTCTGGTTTGAGCAGGGACCTGAAAGAAAAGGAGAAATAGGCCAGGTAAGGTGAGAGTGAGGGACATTCCAGGAGATGACAAGTATAGTGGGTAGGGAAGGGGTGACAATATTTAGGGAGGGACTAGCTGTGGCTACAAATAAACATATATAAAAAGCATGTCACCTCTAAGAAACTCCCTACCATAGTCATTCCCCAGGCTGCCTGAGGCCCTTTTGACATCTCTCTTCCTCATTGGTCTCTTCTAAAGGGACACTTTAAACCTGATTTCTCCTGAATGGATGCTTCTAAGAGAACACAGTGTGATGCACCACCTATTCCCATGCAGCTGGCCTGAGCTGCTGGGTCACTGCTCACTGGTAGGATCCCACTGGACTCTCTCTTGCCCTCATTGGTGCCAACCAAAAGCAGGGTCTGGTCACTAAAAGGGAAATGGTGAGCAGAACTCCAAAGAAAGAAGAAACCCAGCCAGACACTCAGGTCATAGGAAAGATGAGGCTGATAAGGAAAGACAAGCCTGAGGGCAGGAAGCAGCCCCCTCCCCATCCAAGTACACATAGGTTTACAATCAGTGGTCAGATGAGGGTTCCACATTTAAAAAAAAAGAAGCCCACAGAGCCACAGCCATACCTGACTGTCCGAAGAAGAACAAATATTCAAATGACTCTGAGGTCACTTGTGTCTACAGATGGCAGGGAGAACCCAACATTGTGGAGGGTAAGGACCCATTACTAAGTAGGAACTGTCCTGTCTCCTCTTCCTCGCTCCACACTCCTCTCATCTGCCCAGGACCCCTGGGGGTCCCACCTCTCCTACCAGCCTGAGAGCTTCTCCCTAGAAGGCCCCAAAGATACATTGCCCACCTCTCACTGACTAAACTGTGCTTTTTGGCAAAGGACCCCACAGTAGAATGACCAGTTCCTGAACTCTTGTCACACAAAGAAATCAACAGCCTAGCTACAGAGGCTGTGAGTTTGAGGAAGTAAGGGCTGAAAAGAGAACCCACATGGCTAGTTTGATTCTCAACTCAGCTACCAACAAGCAGTAGATGACTGACATTTCACTTACCATTTGTGACTCTCCCTTTGAACATCTGTAATACAGCATTGACAGCAGTGACTCTCTCAAATGATGGGTGTGAAGGGGCCTCATTGACAGTAAGACACCAGCAAAGATGAGAGATGAAGAGAGCTGCTATAATTTTTTCTCCTTTCCCTTTTTCTCATTGGGAGTTCAGATGTGGAAAGCCCAGGGAAGCAGGCTATTGATTAGCATATAGTCATGTGTCACTTAACAACAGGATATGCTTTGAGAAATGAGTTATAGGAAATTTCACCCTTGTGGGAACATCTTAGAGTGTCTTTACACAAACCTATATGGGATAGACTATACATCTAGGCTGTATGGTCTAGCCTGTTGCTCCTGGGCTACAAACCTATACAGTATGTTACTGTAGTAAATACTGTAGGCAACTATAACACAATGATAAGGGTTTGTGTATCTAAACACAGAAAAGGAATGGTAAAAATACAGTATAAAAGATAAAAAATTGAGCCAAGATCAGTGGCTCACACCTGTAATCCCAACACTTTGGGAGGCCAAGGTGGGAGGATTGCTTGAGCCCAGGAGTTTAAGACTAACGTGGGCAACACAGAGAAACCCCGTCTCTACAAAAGAAGGAAAGGGTGATGGTGAGGAAGGGGAGGGAAGGGAAGGGGAGGGAAGGGGAGGGAACGGGAGGGAAGGCGGGAGGGAAGGGGAGGGGAGGGGAGGGGAGGGGAGGGAGGGAGTAAATTAGAGAGAAAGAAGGAAAGGAAAGAAAGAAGGGAAGGGAAGGAGGAAGGGAAGGGAGGGAACTAATCAGGCATGGTGGTGTGCACCTGTAGTCCCAGCTACTAGAAGAACTAAGGCAGGAGGATTGCTTGAGCCTGGGAGGCTGAGGCCGCCATGAACCATGATCACATCACCTCACTTCAGCCTGGGCAACAAAGCAAGACCCTGTATCAAAAAAAAAAAAAAAAAAAGATAAAAATGATACACTTGTATAGGGCACTGACCATGAATGGAGCTTGTAGGACTGGAAGCTGCTCTGGGTGGGTCAGTGAGTGAATAGTGAGTGAATGTGAAGGTCTAAGACATTGTGCACTACTGTAGACTTTACAAATACTGGACACTTAGGTTCACTAAATATATCTTTAAAATACTTTTCCTTCTTCAATAATAAATTAAACTTAACTTACTATAACTCTTAACTGTACAAACCTTTTTTTTAACTTTTTGACTCTTTTGCAATAAGTTAGCTTAAAACACAAACACATTGTACAGCTGTACAAAAATATTTTCTTTATATCCTTATCCTATAAGCTTTTTTATATTAATTTTTTTTTATATTTTCAACTTTTTTGTTAAAAACTAAGATACAAACACAAACATTACCCTTGGTCTACCCAAGGTCAGAATCACCTCCACATCTTGCCCCCGTGAAAGGTCTTCAGGAGCAATAACACACAAGGAGCTGTCATCTCCTGTGATAACAATGCTTTCTTCTGAAATACCTCCTGATGGACCTACCTGAGGCTGTTTTACAGTTAACTATTTTTTTAATAAGTGGGGTATACTATAAAATAATAATAAAAAATAGTAAATACATAAATCAGTAACATAGTCATTGGTTAACATTATCAATGTTATATACTATACATAATTGTATGTGTTATATTTTTTTAATATGCAAATGTACTTTTTTGATTTTTATTTCCATAGGTTTTTGGGGAACAGGTGGTATTTGGTTACATCAGTAAGTTCTTTATTGGTGATTTGTGAGATTTTGGTACACCCATCACCCAAGCAGTATACACTGAACCCAATTTGCAGTCTTTTTTTTTTTTTTTTTTTTTTTTGAGACAGAGTCTCACTCAGTAGCCCAGGCTGGAGTGCAGTGGTGTGATCTTGGCTCACTGCAACCTCCGCCTCTAGAGTTCCAGTTCAAGCAGTTCTCCTGCCTCAGCCTCCAGAGTAGCTGGGATTACAGGCACGCGCCACCAAGCCCAGCTAATTTTTGTATTTTTAGTAGAGACGGGGTTTTACCATGTTGGCCAGGCTGGTCTTGAACTCCTGACCTCATGATCTGCCCACTTCTGCCTCTCAAAGTGCTGAGATTACAGGTGTGAGCCACCGTGCCTGGCCCCAATTTGTAGCCTTTTATTGCTCACCCCAATCCCACCATTTCTCCTGTATCCCCAAAGTCCTTTGTATCTTTCTTATGTCTTTGCATCCTTAGAGCTTAGCTCCCACTTATGAGTGAGAACATATGATGTTTGATTTTCCATTCCTGAGTTACTTCAGTTAGAATAGTCTCCAATTGCATCCAAGTTACTGCAAATACCGTTAATTTGTTCCTTTTTATGGCTAAGTAGTATTCCATCATATGTATATATATACACACATATATATATATGATAATCATTTATATATGATTCCATATATATATATCATATATATACACATCATATATATATACACATATATGGATATAATATGGATACATGCACACACACACACACACACACACACACACATATATATATATATATATATATATATACACCACAATTTCTTTATCCATTGTTGATTGATGGACATTTGGGCTGGTTCCATATTTTTGCCAAATACTTTTATATGACTGGAAGTACAGTAGGTTTGTTTACAACAGCATCACCACAAACACGTGAGAAATGTGTTATGCTGCCATACTACAATAGCTACAATGTCACTAGGCAGTAGAAATTTTTTAGCTCCATTATAATCTTATGGGATCATTGTTGTATATATGGTGCATCATTGATGGAAATGTTGTTAGGTGAGTACACAGCTGTATTTTTTTCCTGTGGCTGCTGTAACACATTACGATCAACTCAGCAGCATATAATCAAAATTTATTCTCTCATAGTTCTGGAAGGCAAAAGTATGAAATCGGTTTCACTGGGCTGAAAGCAAGGTGTTAGCAGGGCTACACTACTAAGGTTCTAGGGGACAATTCTCCTTTCCAGCTTCTAGTGGTTGCCAGCATGCCTTGGCTTGTGCCGTATCACTCCAATCTTTGCCTGTGTTGGGGCAGGGAGGTAAAGGTTACCTTAATAACCATTTTTAAGTGTACGGCTCAGTAGCATTAAGTACACTCACAATGTTGAGCAACCAGCACCATCATCCATCTCCAAAATTTCCCCAGCTGAAACACGGTACCCATTAAACACTTACCTCCAATTTCCCCTCCTCCCAGCCCCTAGAAACCACTATTCTACTTTCTGTCTCTCTGAATCAAGGTACCTCATCATATGAGTGGTACCTCATCTGAGCAGACTCACAATCTGCTGCTATCTTCACATCACTGTCTTCTCTGTGTCTGTCTGTCTCCCTATGCCTTTCCTTTATAAGGCCAGTTCTGATGGCATTTAGGGCCCACCTAGATAATCCAGGATAATCTATCCTAATCTCAAGATTCTTAGTTTAATCACATTTGCAAATATTCTTTTTCAAAATATAGTAGCATTTACAGGTACCAGGGATTAGGACCTTATATTGCTGAGTGGCAATTATTCAGGCTATTATAATCAGTGATGGTGAAGAAATCTGAATGGGGAAGGATTTGCTGGACAAAGCAGAATTGGAGATGCTTTGAAGTGGGAGAAGGAGCTGCTGGAGGGGGTGAATCCAGGCCCAGGGGTTACAGTCAAAAGGTTACCAGGTAAAGAGAAGAGCAAGAAAAGGAAACTATTGAGCTGGCCTCAGGCTACGCTTGGGAGCTGATATCTAAGCATGGGGGAATGAAGAGGGGAAGATGGAGAGCTAAAAGAGACAAAGTGCTCCTGACCACACCTTTAAAGCTGAAGTCAATATGAGGTTGATTTCTGGTGGGTCTGAGCCTCAGCTCAGCCCCTGACATTCTGAGTGACCTTGGGCAAGTCCTATATGTTCTCTGAGTATCACCTCTACAGTGGAGATCCAATTTGATCTATTAGAGGCTTGCTTAGTGCCTGCCATGCATGTCAGCTTTGGATAGGAACCAGAACCCAGGTTACTGGAACTGCCTCATCCTCCAGATCTTTCCTGTAGCTCTTTCCTCTAGATCTCAAATCCCAGACTGGCACCAGAGAGGAGCCAAGGGGCGACAAGCTGCAAGACACCCAGCCTACCTTCCCCAGAGCCCTTCACAGGACACTGCCTCAACACTGTCCAATGTGGGGCAGTAGGAAGAATGTGTTGGCTAGAAGTCAGAGGCCTGGGTTCAAGAGCCGGTTCCTCTGGCCCTCGGCAAGTTACTTCCCTCTCTGAAACTGTCTCCATACCTGTCAAATTTGGCAGAATTTGACGAGCTGGTCTCTTAAGAAGGATCCTGGTGCCAATTCTGACTCTAACCAGGCTCCTGAAGCTCTCTGGGCCTCCATCTATTATCTGTTTCACTGGGGACAATAAGCCCTGGATAGTTGCATATCAACCCTGCTTCATCCCAAGTTTCACCCCCTGCTATAACTGCCAGCCCCGGGGATGACATTTTCTATTGTTCACCACCATTTCTAAAAGCACAAAGTAGGAATGCGACCATTGCTGGTAGAGCATCAAGCTTCTCCCTGGACACTCATCACCCAACAAACTCAGCAGGGGCTTCATAGTTGGGCATACTTGGCTAGAATTCTGGCTCACCCTCTCATTATCTAGGTAACCTCACAACATATTATCTAACTTCTGGGGACCTCATTTGCAAAATGGAGTTAATAAAATCTAAGATAAATGAGAGAGCATATGGAAAATGTTTCAGCACATTGCCAAGCACATATTTAATGCTCAATAAAATTATTCATTTTTATCTTTCTTATTATTGTCACCTTATCTAGACTCAAAGATGGAGTCTTAAGCTGGGGCCCTAACCTTACAATGCAGGAGACAGACACAAGAATACATGAACTATATGTTGTAACAAGTGGTGAAGCAAAGAAGGATATTACATAATGATAAAAGGATCAATGTAACAAGAAGAGCTAAAGATCTTAAGTATATATGCACCCAATACAGGAATACCCAGATATATAAGACTTATAAAGAGACTTAGACTCCCACACAATAATAGTGGGAGACTTCAACATCAATATTAGACAGATCAATGAGACAGAAAGTTAACACTGATATCCAGGACTTGAACTCAGATCCAGAACAAGTAGACTTAATTAACATTTATAGAACTCTCCACTTTAAATGCACAAAATATACACTCTTATCAGTACCACATCACACCTGTTTACAGGTTTAAATGAAATATTGGTTGGCTGCTTGTTAGTTATTTTCTTCCCTCATTTTTTTTTCATGTCTCTATTATTAAACACAATTATAGGCATACCCATTTTAGACTGCATTCTAGCCCAGGCAATAAAGCAATACCCCTGTTCTCTCTCCCTCTTCCTCTTCCCCTTTCTAAAAAAAAAAAAAAGAAAGAAAGAAATATCCAAGGGGGCTGGGGGTGATGGCTCATGCCTGTAATCCCAGCACTTTGGTAGGCCAAGGCAGGTGGATCACAAGGTCAAGAGTTTGAGACCAGCCTGACCAACCCGGTGAAATCTACTAAAAATACAAAAAAATTAGCTGGGTGTGGTGGTGTGCACCTGTAGTCCCAGCTACTTGGGAGGCAGAGGCAGGAGAATGGCTTGAACCTGGGAGGCAGAGGTTGCAAAAAAGAAAAAAAAAAACAAGTGGTACAGCTTCAATCTTCACAATGACCCTATTGCTATCCCAATTTTATGGACAAGAACACTGAGACTCAAAAGGGATAAGTTACTTGTCCAAGATTCCTCAGCTGGTAAATGGCCAAGCTGGCACTCAACTCCATGTACTAAAGCCTGCAAGCAGAGAGTAGGAAAAGGAGGGGATGTAGCAAGGAGAACTGAAGCCTTAGTCTCGATTCTGAGGCTTCTCCAAAGCCAGCATCCCTCCAGGCTTTCTCCCACTTCACCTCCAGTTTGACACTTGGCTCCAGCTGTATTAAACTGTGAGGCATTTCAATGAGTTGTTAATTATCACAAATGCAGGCAAGTCAACAGTGCCATGTAGGCATCAGCATCTGCCAAACACCTTGGTTTTCTGAAAGCTCAAAGCCCAGGAGGAGAGCAGGTGTAGTGGGAAGATTAGATGTCACTCAGGACCTGCAGAAGTTGGCTCTCTGAGAGCCACGCCTCAGGGTGACTGTCACTCACAGACCTCAGCTCCCTCTGTAATGTAAGGAGAGGCAGAGAAGCAGCTCCTGGCAGGAGGTGGCCCACAGGCCTACAGGTAACTGCTGAGGACTTTACCAAGGCACTCACCTGTGAGCCTCATCCCCAACACTGACAGCTGTCCACCCTTCAATCAACCTGCCAGTGAGGCTGGGATTCCAGGAACACAAAAACCAAGCCAGGCACAGTGGCTCACACTTGTAATCCCAGCACTTTGGGGGACTGAGACAGAAGGGTTGCTTGACAGCTGCAGTGAGTTATGATGGCACCACTATACTGCAGCCTTGATGACAGGGCAGGACTTTGTCTCTAAAAACAAATAAGCAAACAAATAAACAAATAAACAAAACAGAAACACAAAAACCAAATTCTATGGCCCTAACTGGTTGTGGGGAGGGAGGGCCAGGGGCTAAGGTGGGAGGATCCCTTAACCCAGGAGGCGAAGGTTACAATAAGCCAAGATCACGCCACTGCACTCAGCCTGTGTGACAGAGAAAGACCCAGTCGGAAAGAGGAAGGGGGAGGGAAAGAGAGAGAGAGAGAGAAAGAGAGAGAGAGAAAGAAAGAGAGAGAGAAAGAAAAGAAAGAAAGAAAGAAAGAGAGAGAAAGAAAGAGAGAGAAAAGAAAAGAAAAGAAATAGAGGTACAAAATGAACAAGAAAAACACAGTCCTGGCTAGGTGCAGTGGCTCACTCCTGTCTCAAAACAGCACTTTGGGAGGCCGAAGTGGGTGGATTACCTGAGGTCAGGAATTAGAGACCAAGCTGGCCAACAAGGTGAAACCCTGTCTCTACTAAAAATACAAAACTTAGCCAGGTTTGGTGGTGGGTGCCTATAATCCCAGCTACTGGGGAGGCTGAGGCAGGGAAATTGCTGGAACCCGGGAGGCGAAGGTTGCAATAAGCTGAGATCGTGCCATTGCACTCCAGCCCAGATCAACGACAGCAAGACTCCACCTTCCGTCTCAAAAAAAGGAAAAAAAAAAAAAAAAAAAAAAAACATAGTCCCTGTCTTTCAGGAGCTTAAAGCAAAAGCATGTACTTAATGGTCATGAGGGTTTTCCTACGAGGATGATGAAAATGTTTTAGATAGAGATGGTAGCTGCACAACACTGTGAATGTGCCAAGTGCCACTGTTCACTTTACAATGGTTAGTTTTATGTTATGTGCATTTCACCTCTTTTTTATGTTTGTTTGTTTTTGTTTGTTTGTTTTGTTTTGAGACAGAGTCTTGCTGTGTTACCCAGGCTGGAGTGCAGTATCATGATCTTGGTTCATTGCAACCTCGGCCTCCCAGGCTCAAATGATCCTCCTACCTCAGCCTCCTGAGGAGTGGGACTCACCTCATTTTTATAAACAAATAAATAAAACATGCACAAAGCACCAGGCCAGGAGATGACCAAAATTAAATTCTCCATCCAGATAACTTCTCCTCAACCTGTTGACTGGTTCTAAAAGTTTCATGGGGTTCATTCATTGTTCCACATATCATTTAAAAAGGATTAAAAAGTGAATTTATTTCACCATCAAAAGAATACTCTCCCATCTAATGTCTGAGCCTGATAATACTGCATTGAGAAACTCATTCACTCGTTCATTCTTTTATTCAGAATATCCACTCTGCCAGGCACTGGGGTTGCAGGCTTGAGTACAACACCATCTCTGCCTCAGGGGCCCTCTCAGTAGAACAAGGAAAGTTTACGTGTGACATGCACACACTGTTCCCTGTGCAGAAATGCTCCCCCCAACCCACTCTTTGCTAAGCAAACTCTTGCAATCCTTTAATCTCTGCTTAAATATTTCCAAGAAGCTTCCTAACCTGCACTTCACCCCTAACCTAGATATCTCAACGATCCCTGTTCTCATCCTTCCTACACTTTTCCTAATTTTCAATGTAGATGTATTTGTATAACTATACTTTTAATATCTATGCTTCCCTCTAAACTATAAGCTTCATGAGGACAGTGCCAGTGTCTCTTAGCCATTGCTGTGCCTAATGCAAGGCTAGTACATAATAGATGCTCAAAAAATATTAGCTGCATGAATATGTGAATTAAAATAATGAACATAAACCAATATAATATGATAAATGCTGTGACAGTGAGGCAAGGTGAGGCAGAACATGTCTAACTTTGTCTTGCTGAGGGAGGTAGAGAGAGGCAAAAGAGACAATCATTAAGAGAGAATATTTGCACTGAGTCTTAAGGGGTAAGTAGGAGTTCCTGAGTCAACACAGCTGGGGAAAGGTAGGAAGATGTCAGAGCACGTGGTATACATATTCAGGGAACTGGAAGTGCTTGTGGTCTGCATGGCTGGGCAGAACAGCAGGAGATAAGGCCAGAGATGTGAGTAGAAACTGAGCCACCAGGGAGGTTGGGCAGCGTGCTGAGCATACTGGAATTCATCCCATCAAACACTGAGGAGCGAGCCAGAAAAGCAAAAGTTTCTAATCTAAGACTCATGGATGGACCCGCTCAGAGGGAGTTTCAGACATCCATCAACCCCTAAAACTATATGCACAATTGCCATATTTGTGTTTTCTTGCAAAGAGGGCCCATGATTTCTGTCAGAGTCTCAGGAAGATCTGTGACCCCAAAATAGGTTAAGAACGACCATCAGCCAGGCACAGTTGCTCACACGTGTAATCCCAGCACTTTGGGAGGCAGAGGTGGGCAGATTGTTTGAGCCCAGGAGTTCAAGACCAGCTTGGGCAACATAGTAAAACCCCATCTCTACAAAAAATACAAAAATGAGCTGGGTGTGGTGGCACACACCTGTAGTCCTAACTACTCAGGAGGCTGAGGTGGGAGGATCACTTGAGCCCAGGAGGTAGAGGCTGCAGTGAGCTGTGATCACACCACCACCACCTTCCTTGGGCATCCTAACTAGAAAATCCCACCCACACCCCAGTCTCTGGCTTTCATAGTACTAATAACAAAATATAAAATATATTGTTTATTTCTTTGCTTACTTGTTTATCGTCTGTCCTCTCCACTACAAGACAAGCTCTGTGAGGTCTAGGGCTTTTTCCAGTGCCTAGCACACATGGCCTGGAACTTCTAGAAGCTCAATAAATCCTTACTGACAATAAATTTTATTGTAGGCATTTTTTTCATTGCGGTAAAATACACATAATATAAAATTTACCTTCATAACCATTAAGTATCCACTTCAGTGGCATTAAATACATTCATATTGTCGTGCTACCGTCTCTGCCACCCATCCACAGAACTCCCTTCATCTCACAAAATGGAAACTCTGTACCTTTTAAACAATAACTATTAAAACAATAACTCCCCAATCTCCCACCCCCACCCTGCCCCAGTTGCCCCCGATAGCCACCATTCTACTTTCTATCTCTATGAATCTGGCTACTCTAGGTACCTCATCTAAATGGAACACATAGTATTTGTTCTTTTGTCACTGGTTTATTTCACTTTGCATAATGTCCTCAAGGTTCGTCCATGTTAAAGCATGTGTCCAAATTTCTTTTCTTTTTAAGGCTGAATAACATTCTATTGTATGTGTATGCTACATTTTGTTTATCTATTCACCTGTTGATGGACAACTGAGTTGCTTTCACCTTTTAGCTATTGTGAATAATGCTGCTATGAACATGGGTACACAGGGATTTTTAGTCCTTTTTGAAAGTAAGTTAATCACAGAATGGGCAAGTGGATGGATAGATGCAAGGTTAGATGGATCAATGATGAATGAATGGATGGGTAGGTGGATGGAAGGATGGATGGATGGATGGATGGATGGATAGATGAACAATGGATGGATAGATAATTGAAAGCACTCAACCGAGAATTAGGAGAGCTGTTTTCTGACCTGAATGTGATACTTTTCACATGTATGACACATGAGACATCAGAGATACTATGAGATAACAGTGATCCCACTGTAACAATAGCAGTAGCAGTGAGTTAAAAGAAGTTTCAAAATATTTATAAAGATGAGTAACTCTGTGATAATTCATGATCACAGTTGGCATGTGTCAGTAAAAGGATTGTGTACTAGAACCTAAGGTATTGCTGACTAGGGAGGATGGGGTTTCCCCAAGTAATAACCCTGGGAAAGAAAAGAGTGACTCAAGTTGGGTAAAAGCACATTCATATCAAATATGGAACAACTGGAACATTAGTCAAAAGAACATAAACTATGTCAAGGAAAACTCAGAAACTTGCCGGGCGTGGTAGCTCACACCTGTAATCCCAGCACTTTGGGAGGGTGAGGTGGGTGAATCATGTGAGGTCAGGCGCTTGAGACCAGCCTGACCAACATGGAGAAACCCTGTCTCTACTAAAAACACAAAAATTTAGCTGGGCATGGTGGCAGATGCCTGTAATCCAAGCTATCCAAGCTAATCGGGAGGCTGAGGCAGGAGAATCTCTTGAACCAGGAGACAGAGGTTGCGGTGAGCTGAGATTGTGCCATTGCACTCCAGCCTGGGCAACAATAGTGAAACTCCATCTAAAAAAAGAAGGAAGGAAGGACAAAAGGAAGGAGGGAAGGAAGGGAAGGAAAGAAGAAAGGAAGGAGGGAGGGACGGAGGGAGGGAAAAAGAAAAAGAAAGAGAGAGAGAGAGAGAGAGAGAGAGAAAGAAAGAAAGAAAGAAAGAAAGAAAGAAAGAAAGAAAGAAAGAAAGGAAGGAAGGAAGGAAGGAAGGAAGGAAGGAAGGAAGGAAGGAAG
>NW_022437102.1:2428110-2453102 GCF_009761245.1 Sapajus apella
AAGGAAGGAAGGAAGGAAGGAAGGAAGGAAGGAAGGAAGGAAGGAAGGAAGGAAGGAAAAGGAAGAGAAAGAAGGAAGGAAGGAGGGAAGGAAGAAAGAAAGAGAGAAAGAGAAGAAAGAGAAGAAAGAAAGGAAAGAAAGAAAGAAAACAAACTCAGGAACTTACACCACAGAGGATACTGGCAGTGAATGAATACAAATGCCAAAGAAGCTTGCAATAAATGAAGAGGTCAGAGAGCGGAGATCTTGAGGATATTGAGCTCTGTGCTGAACTGGCCCACAGGATTTGCTCAAACATAGTCTCACCATCCATGGCAGCTATGAGAACCAAAGTCAACAGAAAAAAGAAAGAAAACAGAAAGCTCATATCAAAGAAAATACAATGGCACACAAACATATTGAAATATACCAAATCTCTCTCTAATTAGATAAATGCAATCAAAACTACAGTGAGATACTATTTTTTACTTACTAGACTGGAAAAGATCTTAAACAAATTGATGACACATTATGTTGTGAGAGGAAACATATACTCTCACACATCACTAGGGGAGCATCAACTGGAACCACTTGTAACAGTAACTTGAGAACATCTATCAAAATCATATCAAGAGAATGAGAAGATAAGCCACAAACTGGGAGAAAATATTTGCAAAATATATACCTAACAAATGACTGTTATCCAAAATATATGGGGGAAAAAACCTCTTAAAACTTAACAAAAAGAAAATTAACAATCTGATTTAAAAATGAGCAAAAGATCTGAATATCTAGACACCTCACCAAAGAAGATATGTAGGTGACAAATAAACATATAAGGAGATATCCAATGTTATGTAATTAGAGAATTAAAATTAAAACAAAAAAGAGATGTCACTATACAATTATTAGAATGGCCAAAATCCAAAACTTGACAACACCAAATGCCAGCAAGGATATAGAACAACAGGAACTCTCATTCACTGTGAGAATGGAAGATGGTAGAGTTACTTTGAATAAAAATGTGGCAGTTCCTTACAAAGCTAAACATAGTCTTTCTATACATTCAATCCAGCAATTATGCTCCTTAGTAAATGAGTTTAAGAACTTAGGTCCACATAAAAACCTGCACATAAATATTTATAGCAGCTTTATTCATAAATGCTGAAACTTGGAAGCAACCAAAATGCAAAATGTCCTTCAGCAGATGAGTAGATAAATATACTGTGGTATATCCATACAACAGAATATCATTCAGTGCTAAAAAGAAATGGTCTATCAAGCCATGAAAAAACCATGGAAGAACCTTAAATGCATATTACTAGGTGAAAAAAGCCAACTGGAAAAGGCTACATACTACATCGTTCCAACTGTATGACATTCTGGAAAATATGAAACTACGGAGACAGTAAAAAAGATCAGTAATTGCTGGGGTCTAAGGGAGGAGGATGGGGTGAATAGACAGAACACAGAGGATTTTTAGGGAAGAAAAGCTACATTCTGTATACTATAATGGTGAATATATATCATTATACATTTGTCAAAGCCCATAAAATGTACAACAGCAAGAGTGAAACCTAATCTAAACTATGAACTTTGGGTGACAATGAAGTATAAACATAGATTTATCAATTGTAACAAATGTACCACACTGGTGTGGGATGGTAGTGGTAGAGGCAGGGCATGGGGTGGTCAGGGGTATATAGGAACTCTCTATACTTTCCACTCAATCTTGCTCTGAAACTAAAACTGCTCTAAAAGAATAAAGTTCATTTTTTAAAAATTATACATTCACATATCCTTTGACCCAACTATTCTACTTCTAGGAATTTATGCTAAGGTCAGACATGGTGGCTCACACCTGTAATCTCAGCACTTTGGGAGGCCAAAGTGGGCAGATCTCCCGAGGTCAGGAGTTTGAGACCAGCCTGGCCAACATGGTGAAACCCCATCTCTACTAAAATACAGAAATTAGTCCAGTGTGGTGGTGCACGCCTGTAGTCCCAGCTACTCCGGAGGCTGAGGCAGAAGAATCACTTGAACCGGGGAGGTGGAGGTTGCAGTGAGTTGAGATCACACCACTGCACTCTAGCTTGGGCAACAAGAGTATAACTCCGTCACAAAAAAAAAAAAAAAAAAAAAAGAATTTATGCTACAGTACAGATTGGCTCATGCAAGGGCAAAATTATCTACACTCAAAGTTATTTATTACGGCACTATTTGTAATTGAAAAAGATTAGGAACAATGTAAATACCCATCCATAAAGCACTAGTTATATATATCATGATATATCTATTTAATTGAATAATACTATGCAGCCATTTTTTAAAAAGAAACGTTTTGTGTATTGATATGGATTGATCTCAAAGATAGTTTGTTGGATTCAAAAAGTAAAGTGTGGCAAGGCACAGTGGCTCATGCCTGCAATCCCAGCACTTTGGAAGGCCGAGGCAGGCAATTCACCTGAGGTCAGGAGTTTGGGACCAGTCTGACTAATACAGTGAAACCCCATCTCCACTAAAAATACAAAAATTAACTGGGCATGGTGGTATGTGCCTGTAGTCCCAGCTACTCAGGAGGCTGAGGCAGAAGAATCACTTGAACTTGGGAGGCAGAGGTTGCAGTGAGCTGAGATCATGCCACTGCACTCCAGCCTGGGCAACAGAGCAAAGCACCATCTCAGAAAAAAAAAAGTTAAGTGTGCAAAGCAACACATAGTATGCTAACATTAGTATAGAACATGAGGAGGTAGAAGAATATAGGTAAATATTTGCTTATACGTACATTAAAAAATCTCCTGAATACACAAGAAATTGACAAAATTGATTGCCTTCAGGGAAAAAATTTGGATGACTGAGAGGCTTTCTCTATATGCATATGTACCTTATGAACCATGTGAATATATTATTTACTACATCAATAGATGGTAGGAGGAATGGAGGGTAAAAATGATAAAAAGGAAGAGAAGAATAATGAACACTACTCAAGGATCACTGACTATCCAAGCAGTAAGGGGACCTTAGCAATCTTCTAGCTGGACTCCATAATACATTCACTGACTCTACAATATATCTTGAGTGACTCATATATGCCTGACACTTCCAGGTGCTGCAGATAGCAAGATACAAATGTCTATGGGTAAACAATCTAATTGAGAAAGACCTTGCAGTTTATCAGCAAGAAACCGAAGCCCAAAGAAATAACAGGCCTTGGCCAAGATCACCAGAGAGTTGGTAGGAGAGACAGGGCTGAAGCCCAGGTCTGCAGTCTCTGTTTGGTTTTATTACCTAATAAGGGCTTAAAGTACAGCAAAGGAAATGGACTTGATCATGCAATCAATGTTTATGAGCATAATGATAACTGAACCACAAAACTGGCTTTCCTCTCCTACACGTGCTTTCTAATAGTCATAGTCACTGATAGCCAATGGAAAGACCTCTCATTACTAATTAACGTTATTTCATCCTTTACCTGCAGAAACTATTATTTAGGAGTTATTATAAATAAATACATTTGGACCCTTTTCACAAGATGGCATTGAAAGCAAAGAAGGAAGAGCTTGCCCCTCCTAAAGCCGAAGCCAAAGCAAAGGCTTTAAAGGCCAAGAAGGCAGTGATGAAAAGCCAAGACAGCATAGTCACAAGAAAAAGATCTACACATCACCCACCTTCCGGTGCCTCAAGACACTGCGACTCCAGAGACAGCACAAATATCCTCAGAAGAGCGCCCCCAGAAGAAACAAGCTTGACCACTATGCTATCATCAAGTTTCCACTGACCACCAAGTCTGCCATGAAGATAGAAGGCAATGATATACTTGTGTTCATTGTGGAGGTTAAAGCCAACAAGCACCAGATCAAACAGGCTGTGATGAAGCTCTATGACATTGATGTGCCCAAGGTCAACACCCTGATTCGGCCTGATGGACAGAAGAAGGCATGAGTTCAACTGGCTCCTGATTATAATGCTTTGGATGTTACCAACAAAATTAGGATCATCTAAACTGAGTCCAGCTAGCTAATTCTAAATATATGTATATCTTTTCACCATAAAAATAAATACATATATACATACAGTTAATGCACGCACAAACACACACACACACGCACGCACGCACGCACCTCTCTGAAGATGGTTCATCTGTCCCTGCTGAGACACCAAAAATGGCAAGACAAAGCACTAAGGCAGATACTCAGGGAATGATCTTTTGTTTGGGAATAGGGAAATGAACCTAATCCACTGTCAATTGTCCCTGATACCTGGCATTTTCTAAGGGTCTTAGGCAAACTCCTCAACAGGGTTTTTCCAAGTTTTGGAAATCTTACCAGGAAGCAAGAAAAGGAGTGTCATTCTCATTACCTTGAATGACAAGGATCAACAATCAACAGCCTGGGGTGTAGCCTAATGTGTCAAATTAACTTTAAGTATTATGTAATACACATGAAAATGGAACCATATACACCCAAACACATATATAAACACTCCCACCAATATATGCCCACTTAGACACATACACAAGTATCAACTCCAAAACACAGAATAAAAGTCCGAGATGAAAAGCCATCAGTTCTAAAGTCATGATGATCCAAAACACGAAATTGTAAAATCTCTGTCTTTGGAGTGATTCTATTATTAGAAAAGGGGCTGCCGATTGAACTCCGGCTTTAGTTTGGCTCTGATGGGTAGGGGTAACAAGGAATAGATCCTGCTGAGATATATCAGTTGCTGATGGTAGAGGGAAGATGGTTCAGGGTTGTGCTTGAAAAGAGCAAAGAAGTCAACTTGAGATTTTTTTATGTAGGCTTAGGCTGTGAGTCCCACCACAGGGCCTTTTTTTGTTTTTTGTTTTTTGTTTTTCTTAGAGATAGGCTATGACTCTGTCACCCAGGCTGGAGTGCAGTGGCACAATCATAGCTCACTGCAGCTTCAAACTCCTGGGTTCAAATGACCCTCCCACCTCAGCCCCACAAGTAGCTGAGACTACCAGTGTGTGCCACCATACCTACCTAATTTTTTTTATTTTTTATTTTTATGTTTTATAAAGACAGTCTCACTATGTTGCCCAGTCTGGTCTTGAACTCCTGGTCTCAAGCATCCTCCTGCCTTGGCCTCCCAAAGTGCTAGGATTACAGGCATGAGGCACTGCACTCAGCCAAGCCTCATTTTTAATGAAAGACCACTTGCAAGGTCCATTTTCTCTGCTCTCCAAGCAGAAGTCATCCTGGGTCTCAGTTTAATCTCATTTTGACTCATCCTGAGTCACTCACTGCTTGCTTCTCACTCCTAGTCCTTGAGAAAGCACTTTGTCTGGAATGGCTTCCTTCAGTGCAAAGTATACTCCAAAGTCATTGTTCCATGTGAAAAGCCTATGGGTTCTTTGGGGCAAAGGCCTCTTTAAACTACAACTATTATTAACATTGTGATTACCCCCACATATCCCTGATATGGAAAAATTGCTTGTACTTCTTGAACACAGGTAGCTGTTGGTGAGGAGCCTTGAGGGACAGTTCCTTTCATACCTGAAACAGGCATACATCAGGTTTTGGATTTCCACAACCTCCAAGGATAACAAACTCTTTACACTTAACAGGGTTAAAAGCATTCAACCAATCCCCTCATTCTGCAGTGAGGAAACTGAGACCCAAGGAGTAAGAGTGACTTGTCCACGTTTATGGCCTGGTTTCTGGGATCCTAATCCAATGCTCTGCCATCTCTAAAAACATTGTTCGTCATGCCTATAATCTTAGCACTTTAGGAGGCCGAGATGGCAGATCACCTGAGCCCAGGAATTCGAGACCAGCCTGGGCAACACAGTGAGACCTCATCTCTACTTTATAAAAAATAAAAAGAAAACATTGTTAAAAACAAACTCCTACAATTTCTTCTAAATCTTAACCTACATCTATCCTATGACTCAGCCTTTCCATTTCTAAGTATTCCCCTGGGAAAAATGAAAACATAGATCCACAAAAAGACTTGTACACAAATGTTCACAGAAGCTTTATTCAAAGTAGCCAGAAACTAGCTACAATTCAAATGTTCATTAGCAGGTAAGTGGACAAACAAAATGTAGTGTATCAACTCAGTGGAATACTACTCATCAATTTAAAAAAAGAACAAGCTACTGATGCATACGACGTGGATGAAGCTCATAGATACTGAATTGAGAAAAGAAGTCAAGCATAAGAGTATACACTGTATTATTCATTTATATGCAGCTCTATAACAGGCAAAACTAATTAATCTATGGTGATAGAAAACAAAGTAGTTGTCAGAGGCAGGAAAGGGACGATTGGCTACAAACGAGTATGAGAGAACTTTCTAGGGTGCTATCAATGTTCTACATCTTGACTGAGATGGTGTTTCTGTGGGTATATTTGTCAAAACTCACCAAACTGTCAATTTAAAATACGTGCATTTTATCATATATAAATTATACCTTAAAGTTAAATGTTTTAAAAAGATAAGCTGTTGACATTTGCATTGCTCTTTTCTGAGCACTTTTCTGCCTCTCATCTCACAACCACCTCACAATAGCTCTGTGAAGTCAGTGAGGCACAGCAGGAGACACTTTCCATTTTATAGAAGAGAAAACTGAGGCAGAGAGGCAGCAGACTCAACCACCTGGCCATGTGTGGTGGCTCATGCTTGTAATCCCAGCATTTTGGGAAGCCGAGGCTGGCGGATCACAAGGTCAGGAGATCATGCCCAGCTTGGCCAACACATGAAACCACACCTCTACTAAAAATACAAAAATTAGCTGGGCATGGTGGTGGGAGCCTATAATCCCAGCTACTCAGGAGGCTGAGGCAGAAGAATCGCTTGAAGCCAGGAGGCAGAGGTTGCAGTGAGCCCATATTGCACCATTACACTCCAGCCTGGGTAACAGAGCTAGACTCCATCTTAAAAAAAAAAATCAAGCTCTTTGACTAACATTCTGTAATAGGAATTTCTCATAAGAAAAAAATCAGACAAGTGTTAGAGGGACATTCATCTCAGCAATATCTACAATAATATCTCTAGCTGCCCTAAATGTTCAAAAATAGATAATTTATTAAATAAATATATCAATATGCTAGAATAATTTGTGGTCATTTAAAAATATGTTATAGATCTACAAAATTCAATGCATAGTGCAATACAATTTGGCAAATATATGATGCTTATTTATAAATATATAATTATTAATATATAATATATAGCTATATTATATTTAATATATTTTAAAGTCCAAATATATATTCCAAATGTTAACAACGACAATTCTAGAATATGGTCTTAAGAATAAGACTTTCAGCCAGGCATGGTTGCTCACACCTGTAATTCTAGCACTTTGGGAGGCCAAGGCAGAATTGTTTGAGGCCAGTTGTTCAAGACCAGCCTGATCAACATACGAAGACCCCATCTCTATAAAATAAAATTTTTTTAAGAATAAAACTTTTTCTTTGGCTTATCTATATTGCCTTCTTGGGTTTTTTCAAATAAAATAATGTATTTCAGGCATAATTAGAAAAAAAAATGAATGTGGGCAGAACTCACATCTAATCTTTCCTTATAATGCTGGATGTCCAAGAGGCAACCTGTGAAACAAGAGGTGACTCTACTGGCAAGTTTTGCTTTGGTTTGCTTTTTTCTTTTTGCTCTTTATTTTGTTTTTTGGGTTTGTTTGTTTGTTTGTTTTTCATTCAACAAGCGGGTAACTTGACATTTTGGCTTACCAGTTCAAAGTTGCAATTTTTATAATGCATTATACAGATATGTACACCTACATAGTACAGGTGTAGGTAGGAGATGACAGTAGCAAATTATTTTCTATTCTGAGTTTAACATGTTTAGCAGTATCTTTTTTTTTAAGAGAAAGAGTGAGAGATGGGGTCTCACTCTGTCACCCAGGCTGGAGTGCAGTGGCAGGATCATAGCTCACTATAGGCTTGAGCTCACCTGTAATCACAGCTGCTTGAGGATTGCTCAAGCAATCCTCCCATCTCAGCCTCCCAAGAAGCTGGGATTGCAGGTATGTACACCACTCCCAGCATTATCTCTGAAGAACCAAGAAAGGCTTTACAGAGCAAGCAAAAGTAAAATGCTCATTTAATATATTAATATTTAATATATAAAGCCTTTCTGACATGACAGAATAAATTGCATAGGCAAAGGCAGAGGAACATGAATGGTCCAGTTTGGATGGATATTTACTATATCTATTCATACAATTCAATAAATAGTTATTGGACATCTTCTAAGTGCCACACATGCTCCTCTAGGCACTAGAGGTACAGCAGTGAAGAAAACACAGTCCCTATTCTGAGTCTAATTGTGAAAGATGGGTTTTAAAAAGCAAGCAAATAAGAACATGGTATCTCAGGCAATAATAAGTGTTAAGAAGAAAAATAAAGCAGAATAAGGAGATAAAAAGGGCCAGGAAGAAGAAAGGTGACAAAGGAGGGCCTTTCCTGATGGTATCAAAGGAAAAAGGAATTAATTGAGTCACATGGATTTCTGGCAGAAAGGCCTCTCAGATAAAAGAGCAAGTACAAAGGCCCCTGAGGAGGAAGCATGAAGGGAATGAGACTGAAGATTAGAAAAGACAGACCTAGAACTGTGTGGTTAAAGTCACTGGATGCCAATTAACCTAGCCATAGGAATTCTTCCAGGAATTTTACATAAAGGCAAGAATACTGGACTAGGAATTAAGATTCCTGGATTAAGTCCTGAGTCTGCTACTAACTTGCTTTGTGTCCTTGGACAAGTCACTTCAAGTGAGTTTAGTTTCCCCATGCATCAAATGCCAGCAATCATCTTTACTCATCTATCTTCATTTGAGACTCAAAGGAAGGTGGAAGATGTAGTTGGGTTTAGAATGCATACCATTCTCTTCAAAGGGGAAGAAGTATGACTGTTATGTCCATAGAAGGGATGGGAGAACAAGGGGCCCTCACTGTGTGGAAGGAAGCACTCTACAATGAAGGTATTAAACAGGGGAGTTGGCTGTCCTAAAACAGGGAAAAAAGAGGTATGGTAGGTACCCTGAAAATCACTTTTGAGCCCCCTCCCAAGGCAAGGAAGAAACCTGGCAGTATGAGAGGGATTGTCTTTGGAAACCTCCTTCAAAAAAAATGCCTACATGAAATGAAGGTGGCCTGAAGCTCTCTCAATTTGAGAGAAAGAGAGAGAGAGAGAGAGAGAGAGAGAGAGAGAGAGAGTGTGTGTGTATGTTTGTGTGTGTGTGTGTGTGTGAAGGGACAGTCAGAGCCAGGACAAGCCCAAAGTGGTGAGGGAAGGAAAGAAAGTATACAGGATGATGGAGCAAGTCCAAAAAAGAGGGTGAAGTTCAGGGCTTTGCACCAAACCTTCTCTCCCTTAGGCCAAAGCAGTGGTTCTCTGAGAGACCATTGTTAGAAGAAGAATAAAAGGGCCAGGCTCAGCGGCTCATGCCTGTAATCCCAGCACTTTAGGAGGCAAAGAAGGGTGGATCATCTGAGGTCAGGAGTTCAAGACCAGCCTGGCCAACTTGTTGCAACCCTGTCTCTACTAGAAATACAAAAGTTAGCTGGGCATGGTGGTGGGTACCTGGAATCCCAGCTACTCAGGAGGCTGAGGCACTTGAACCAGGGGAGAGGCAGTTGCAGTGAACTGAGATTGTGCCATTGTACTCCAGCCTGGGCAAGAGAGTGAGACTCCATCTCAAAAAAAAAAAAAAAAAAAGAAGAAGAAGAAGAAAAGAGCTATCATTAATCAATTCCTTGCTAGCATTTATAGAGCATTGCAGGAAGTGCTTTGCAAACATTATCTCCTTTAATCCTCACAATACCCCTATGACACAGTTGCTATCATCCTCAGTTTGTTGATAAGGAAACTGAGATTTAGAGAGATTAAGTAACTCACCCAAGGTCGCACAGCTAATGAAGGGCATAACTAGATTTTGAACACATTGCTCATAAATGCACATTAAAAACATGTGTTGGCCAGGTATGGTGGCTCATGCCTATAATCCCAGCACTTTGGAAGGCTGAGGTAGGTGGATCACTTGAGCACAGGAGGTTGAGGCAGCAGTGAGTGTGTTCACACTCCAGCCTAGGCTACAAAGTGAGACATATGTATACATATATATGCATATGTGTATATTTTTTACATATATACATAAGTGTATATACATATATATTTACATATTTTTTGAGACAGGGCCTCACTCTGTACATATACATACATATACACACATATGTATATATATGCCCAGAAAGGGTGTCCGGGGGGAAGGAAAGAATTAAAAAACCACTGAGAAGCAACTCAAAACTCTGGCTTCCAGTTCTTGTTTCACCTGACTCGCTGTGTCACCCTAACAAGTCTCTTCCCCTCTCTGCTTCTCAGCAACCTGCTGCCACCATCTTTCTAATTCCTCAGACCATTGGCCTCCAAACTTTCTAGGGTTTCTGCATCATGCTACTGGAACCTCTTCCCACATCTCTAGCTGTGTCAGACTCAGGTTCCAGATGGAGCCCAAAGCCTTAATGGCCTGTGGGTGGAGGAACTGGGAGGAGACTCCAGGGAGTTCTCTAAATTTCTGACACTTTGGATCTTTCTCTGCAACCCTTAGCAAGGCCCATAACCTGAGCCTTAATCGACCAGTGGGTTGGTATTTTGAGAAGTCAAGAAGCCACACGATCCCCTCTCTGGAGTACACAATTTAGGCAATAACAAGTTATGCCAACATACCTCCACTGCCAAAAATGTTTCAGGGAGCAGAGTACCTAACATGGTGATTGCAGCTTCCTGGTTATCTATGTCTAACAGTAATCGCAGCTTCTCAGCTACCTCACAGAGGAGCCCAAAATCAGCTCACCACCCCAAGGAAGCCAGCTAGTCTGCACCTCCAAAATCCGCTTGCCTCAGTTACATCTTGCTCAGCATCTTTTGAAGACCAGGAAATTAGAGAGCACTACTTTGAACATAACCCCTGGAAAAGCCACTAGACATGGCATTACTTATCGCCTGCCTTTCACAAGTGGGACAGAAAGGCCCAGGGAGGCCATGTGACTCAGCTGGAATCAGAGCTCAGGCCTTCTGACCCCATGCTATTTCTTTGACTCTTGCCCAAATTTCATCCCTTAGTCAATTTCTAGACCCCATGGATTATTCCTAAGGAATGCTTCTTCTAGCGTTTTCCTTGTCACTAACCCCATCAGCGTCCTAGGCCAGGCCACATCATCCCTCCCTGGATTATTATAACAGTCTCTTCTGGTCTCCCAAGTCTCCCTTTCCTTCACTCTATCCTGCATAATCAGTCAGGTCACTCTCTGACCCAAAACTGCCAGGGGCTCCCCACATCCACTGAAGAAAACTCAAAAGCCCCAGCATGACATTCAAGGTCCTCCACCACCTGTTGCCAACCTGTTTCTGGCTTCCCATCCCCCCACCTCCTCTCTTCAAACATCATAAATCCATCCCAGTAACCAAACTCATTACTATTCCCAGGATCTCCCTCCTCCTTCTGCATTTCATCAGGGCTATTTCTTCCAGTATGTTTGCAGGACTACCTTGACCACTGCCCCATCTGCCACCTTTACCTGTCCAAATTCTACCATCCTGCTGCACTTGATTCAAATGCCCTCTAACCCCATGAAACCTCCTCACACTTCACTCCCAATGGAAGAAATTACTTCCTTCTCTGGACCCTCAAAACACTCTCTCTGTGACCCTATTATGGATGCATCTATATTAGGCCTTAGTATTTATGTACCTGTTTCCTCACCTAGCAGGATGCATTAGTAAAATACATAAACAACTGGTCTGTATGCTTCCCATAGGCCCAGCATAGTGCCTTTTGCTCACTGGTTCATTCTTCTTTTCATCAACAATTTCTTGAACAGAGGCTGGATGTGTTGGCTCACACCTGTAATTTCAGAGTTTTAGGAGGCCAAGGCAGAAAACTGCCCAAGGACAAGAGTTTAAGACCAGTCTGAGCAAGATACCAAGACTCTAGCTCTCCAAAAACTTTTAAAAATTAGCCAGACACGGTGGTGCACACTTTCAGTCTCAGCTACTTGGGAAGCTGAGGCAGGTGTGAGCCTAGCACTTCAAGACTACAATGAGCTATGATATGATCATGCAACTGCACTTTGGCCTGGGCAACAGAGCAAGAACCTGTCTCTAAAAAATAAAAATAATAATCTATTTAAGAGAGTTTTGGAGTCCAATAGACCTAAGTGGAGTCTAAGCTCTATCACTTGCTAGTAGTATAAACTTGAACAAATTAACCATTCTAAGACATAGTTTTCTCCTCTGTAAAACAGGGGTTATAATATCTATTTCACAAACGTATTGTAATGACTAATGAGATAATATATGCATTGTGCTAGGCATATACCATAGGTTATCTCATTAGTAGGTAATAGTATTAATAGTATTAACCATTAATATTGGCTTATTAATTAGATAATAATTAATTACCTCATTGGTATGTAATAGTATTAACTATTAAATATTGGCTTCTTAATTGGGTAATAATCCAATTAATAAGCCAATATTACTATTAGATATTAATGTTCCTACTATGCACCTGGAATTGTGAAGAATGCTTAGGATACAGATATGAATAAAACCAGGCTCATACCTTTGAAGACTTAGAGATTAGTGGGAAGACAGACAACAAGGAAACAGCTGACTTCCATATGCATGCAGGATGATAAGTACTAAGACAAAGAAATCCACACACTGCTCTGTGTTTCCAGAAAGCACACCAAATGGGCTGTGCCCTAGGAGACTGGAGTCAGAAAAAGCTCCCCAGAAGAGTGATGTGAGCAGCATTTAGAAAGACCAGTGACAATAAACCAGGGGGAAGGGGCAAACTGGAAGAGGCAGACAGAAGGCACAGCACAAGACAAGGAGCACAGAGGCAAGTTGGAGCACCATTGCACCCTGAAAACAGCTGGTGCTTGGTAGGTTATTTGCCAAATGTGACAGAACCTGTGGTATAAAGCAGAGTCCCCGGAAGTCTGTGCCACTGTCATGACCTGTGACCTTGAGTAAGCCTCACCTCTGTCCTGGGCTCAGTGTCTCTAGATGATGCACTCATCTGCCCCAGTTCCATAATTCCAAGATATAGGAAATAACACTGGGCCTTTTATATTCCTTCATTCCTCCAACTCAGTGGGCAGGAGCATATTTTTACCTGCTCAATTCAGAAGGAGTTTGGCCTACAGGGGCTGACACCACCTTCTGAAGAGGTCACACCTGTCTCTGAAGCAAAAAACACTAATCACTTTACAAGTATTGTCGCACTTTCTTCCTGGAAAATCTAGAGACTCATTTTCCTTTTCACAGTTGTAATAGAGAACTCAGAGACTCTAGGGAGCTACATAGCCTCAGATTCCATCCAAAGAACACCTGGCATGAAACAGGAGCAATCACTAAATTCAGGATAAAAATAAGCAATTTCAGTGAGGATAAATTTTTTAAGTGAGCGTAAATGTGATTCATCTGATGAAAAACAAATAAATTACATTTAGAAATAATCATGTTAAAAGTAAAAATATTGAATTGTATAAAGAATAGTCATTTATCAATTCAGTACTTATTTAGCTGCTTTGTTTTAGAAAAAAAAAACTCATTCTACTTGAAAAAATTCATGTGAATTATTTGCATCATGCAATCCAAAATTATGTAACCAAAAGATCTTGTTCATTTTTTCTATTTTTTAATTGTTCTAGTGTTGAGTATAGTCCTAGAGAGTAGGCAATAGACCAGATCTCAATCACAGTCCACATTGTGATTCACAAAGGCAAAACCAGCTTCTTGAACATCTAGCTGCTCCAAGAAGAAAGTGGAGGGAAATTAGAGGGTAGGCAGGTGTATTAGTTTTCTATGCTGCCATAACAAATTACCCCAAACTTGATGACTCAAAATGACACAAATTTGATTCAAGTGATAGAAACTGTTTAAACTGACAAAAATATATATTTGTATATTCAAAAAAATTGTGCAAAAGGGTGATGGGGGTAAATTTACATGTGACTGGACCCAGGAACCCAAAATATCAAAATTCCCTTGTTCTAACTTTGTATCTCATCTCTGCTTTTTCTTCTTTTTTTTTGGAGATGGAGTCTCACTCTGTCACCCAGGCTGGAGTCCAATGGTGGGATCTCGGCTCACTGCAACCTCCGCCTCCCAGGTTCAAGCAATTCTCCTGCCCCAGCCTCTCGAGTAGCTAGGAATACAAGCGCACACCACCATGTCCAGCTAATTTGGTATTTTTAGTAGAGACAGGGTTTCACCATGTTAGCCAGCCTGGTTTTGAACTCCCAACCTCAGGTGATCTGCTCATCTCGGCCTCCCAAAGTGCTGGGATCAGCCACCACGCCCAGTCTAGTCTCTGTTTTTTTATACTGACTTCCTTCAAACTATCCTGAGTGTATCAGATAGTGTGGAGTATGAATACTATTGAAAAGTATTTTTAAGGCCGGGCGCGGTGGCTCACGCTTGTAATCCCAGCACTTTGGGAGGCCGAGGCGGGTGGATCACGAGGTCAAGAGATCGAGACCATCCTGGTCAACATGGTGAAACCCCGTCTCTACTAAAAATACAAAACATTAGCTGGGCATGGTAGCGCGTGCCTGTAATCCCAGCTACTCGGGATGCTGAGGCAGGAGAATTGCCTGAACCCAGGAGGCGGAGGTTGCGGTGAGCCGAGATCGCGCCATTGCACTCCAGCCTGGGTAACAAGAGCGAAACTCCGTCTCAAAAAAAAAAAAAAAAAAGAAAAGTATTTTTTAAGTCATCTAGCATCCAGGTAAACACTACTAATAATTTTCCTTTCAGGTTTTATTTATATTATTGTTTGTATACACACACACCAAGTATAGATATTTGGGGACCAAACTATGTACATATAGTTTTGTAGCCTGTTTTTGTTACTTGGCACTTTTTAATGACGATTTTTCTTGTTATTAAATTTTATTTTAAAATGGGCCAAGCGCAGTGGTTCATGCCTGTAATCCCAGCACTGCAGGAGACCAAGGCAGAGGGATTGCTTGAGCTCAGGAACTTGAGATCAGCCTGGGCAACATAGTGAGACCTCATCTACACACATAAAAATTTTTTTAAAATTAGCTGAGTGTGGTGACACACACCTGTAATTCCAGCTACTTGGGAGGTTGAGATGGGAGGATCACCTGAGCCAGCAGGTTGAGGCTGGAGTGATCACACCACTGCATTCCCAGCCAGTCAACAGAGTGAGACTCTGTCACAAAACAGGAATACAATGAATGAACTGAAAAATCCAATAGACAGCAACAGCAGACTCAATCAAACAAAAGAAAGAATTAGCAAACTTGGAGACAGGTCATTTGAAATTATCCAAAGGAACAAAAAAAAGGAATGAAAAAGAATAAAGAAAGCCTGTGAGACTTGTGGGACAACATCAAGGGAACCAATATGTGATTACAGCACCTCCAAAAAGAGAATAGAAATAAGCATAAAAGCTTATTTAAAGAAATAATTACTGAAAAAAATCCCAAATCTGGGGAAAATTCACATCCAGATTTATGAGGCCCAAATTCTCCAAACAGGTTAAACCTGAAGAGTTCTACATCAAGACACATTATAATTGAATTGTCAAAACACAAAGACAAAGAGGTAATTTTGAAAACAGCAAGATAAATGTGACTTTTTACATAAAAAGAAATCCCCATAAGACTGTCAGAGTATATCTCAGCATAAAACTTACAGGCCAGAATAGAGCGAGATGATATATTCAAAGTGCTGGCGGGGTGCAGTGGCTCACATCTGTAGTTCCAGCACTTTGGGAGGCCAAGACAGGAGGATCACTTAAACCTAGGAATTCAAAATCAGCCTGGGAAACATAGTGAGACCCCATATCTACATACAAAATTAGCTGGGTGTGATGGTGCATGCTGATAGTCTCAGCTATTGAGGAGGCTGAAGTGGGAGAATCACCTGAGCTGAGGAAGTCAAGGCTTCAGGGAGCCATGATCATGCAACCGCACTGCAGCCTAGGCAAAAAAGTGAGACCCTGTCTCAAAACAACAACAAAAATAAAAGATACTGAAAGGGGGAAAAAAAAAAACCTACTAATCAAGAATACCATGCCCAGAAAACTGTCCTATAAAAATGAAGGAAAGACAAGGGCTTCTCAGACAAAGATTGAGGGAATTAATCACCACTAGACTTGCCTTATAGGAAGTGCTAAAGGAAGTTTTTCAAGTTGAAATGAAAAGATGCTAAACAGCAACATGAAAGCATATAAAGTACAAAACTTGCTAGTAAAGGTAAATATATGGGCCAAAACGTAAAAGCATAATAAAGTAATGGTAATGTATAAATTATTTCTAACCCTAGTATAAAAATTAAAAGAAAGAGGTAATAAGAATCACTTTGTCAGCTTTAAAATAAACTGTTATATTTTATGCAAGCTTCAGGGTAAACACAAAAAAAACCTACAGTAGATACACAAAATATTGAGAGAAAATAATCAAAGCATATCACTGACAAAAAAAAAAAAACCATCAAATCACAAAGAGAGAAGAAACAAATAATCTATAAAACAGAAATAAAAAAATGACAACAGTAAGTCCTCACCTATCAATAATTACTTTAAATATAAATGAATTAAACCCACCAATCAAAAGACATATATAGTCAGATGATACTTAGTCTACAGGGGATGAAAAAAAAGAAAGAGAAAAAAAGACATATAGTGGTTGAATGGATTTAAAAAAACAAAACAAGATTCAACTATATGCTATCTACAGGAGTTTCATTTTAGATACAAGAGCACACAGGCTAAAATTGAGGGGATGGAAAAAGACCCATGCAAATGGTAGCCAAAAGAAAGCAACTGTAGGGACTATTAGACACAATAGACTTTAAGTCAAAAACTGTTGCAAGTGTAATCCCAAAATGCTGTAATCCCAACATTTTGGGCGGCTGAGGTAGGCAGATAACATGAGTCAGGAGTTCGTGACCAGCCTGGCAAGATGGTGAAACCCCATCTCTACTAATAATACAATATTTGGCCAGGCATGGTGGCAGGCACCTATAATCCCAGCTACTCATCACTGTATTCAGTTAGGAAAAGAGGAAGTCAAATTGTCTCTATTTGCAGACGACATGATTGTATATTTAGAAGACCCCATCATCTCAGCCAAAAATCTCCTTAAGATGATAAGCAACTTTAGCAAAGTCTCAGGATACAAAATCAATGTGCAAAAATCACAGCATTCCTATACACCAATAACACACAAACAGCCAAATCATGAGCGAATCCCCATACACAATTGCTACAAAGAGAATAAAATATTTAGGAATACAACTAACAAAGGACATGAAGGACCTCTTCAAGGAGAACTACAAACCATTGCTCAAGGAAATAAAAGAGGACACAAACAGACTGAAAAACATTCCACGCTCATGGTTAGGAAGAATCAGTATCGTGAAAATGGCGATACTGCCCAAAGTAATTTATAGATTCAGTGCTATCCTCATCAAGCTCCCATTGACCTTCTTCGTAGAACTGGAAAAAACCACCTTAAACTTCACATGGAACCAAAAAAGAGCCCACATAGCCAAGACAATCCCAAGCAAAAAGAACAAAGCTGGAGGCATCATGCTACCTGACTTCAAACTATGCTACAAAACCACAGTAATCAAAACAGCATGGTACTGGTACCAAAACAGAGATATAGACCAATGGAACAGAACAGAGGCCTTGGAAATAATGCCACACATCTACAACCATCTGATCTTTGACAGACTGGACAAAAACAAGCAATGGGGAAAGGATTCCCTGTTTAATAAATGGTGTTGGGAAAACTGACTAGCCATGTGCAGAAAGTTGAAACTGGACCCCTTCCTTACATCTTATACAAAAATTAGCTCCAGGTGGCTTAAAGATTTAAACATAAGACCTAACACCATAAAAACCCTAGAAGAGGCCAGGCGCGGTGGCTCACGCCTATAATCCCAGCACTTTGGGAGGCCGAGGCGGGTGGATCACGAGGTCAAGAGATTGAGACCGTCCTGGTCAACAAGGTGAAACCCCGTCTCTACTAAAAATACAAAAATTAGCCGGGCATGGTGGCACACACCTGTAGTCCCAGCTACTCAGGAGGCTGAGGCAGGAGAATTGCTTGAACCCAGAAGTCAGAGGTTGTAGTGAGCCAAGATCGGGCCACTGCACTCCAGTCTGGGTAACAAGAGTGAAACTCCATCTCAAAAAAAAAAAAAAAACCCTAGAAGAAAACCTTGGCAATACCATTCAGGACATAGGCATAGGCAAGGACTTCATGACTAAAACACCAAAAGCATTGGCAACAAATGCCAAAATAGACAAATGGGATCTAATTAAACTTAAGAGCTTCTGCACAGCAAATGAAACAATCATTAGAGTGAACCAGCAACCAACAGAATGGGAAAAAATTTTTGCAAGCTACCCATCTGACAAAGAGCTAATATCCAGAATCTAAAAAGAACTAAAACAAATAGACAAGAAAAAAAAATAAACAACCCTATCAAAAAGTGGGCAAAAGATATGAGCAGACATTTTTCAAAAGAAGATATTTATGTGGCCATCAAACATATGAAAAAATGCTCATCATCACTGATCATTAGAGAAATGCAAATCAAAACCACATTGAGATACCACCTCATGCCAGTTAGAATGGTGATCTGGAGAAGACAGATGCTGGAGAGGATATGGAGAAACAGGAACGCTTTCACACTGTTGGTGGGAGTGTAAATTAGGTCAACCACTGTGGAAGACAGTGTTGGCGATTCCTCAAGGATCAAGAAATAGAAATACCATTTGACCCAGCAATCCCATTACTGGGTATATACCGAAAGGATTATAAATTGACCTATTATAAAGACACATGCACACGTATGTTCATTGTGGCACTGTTTACAATAGCAAAGACTTGGAACCAACCCAAATGTCCATCAATGATAGACTGGATAAAGAAAATGTGGCACATATACATCATGGAATGCTATGCAGCCAAAAAAAAGGATGAGTTCATGTCCTTTGCAGGGACAGGGATGAATCCGGAAACCATCATTCTCAGCAAACTGACACAAGAACAGAAAACCAAACACCACATGGTCTCACTCATAAGTGGGTGTTGAACAATGAGAACACATGGACACAGGGATGGGAACATTGCACACTGGGGTCTCTTGGGGGATAGGGGACTAGGGGAGGGATAGCAGGGGGTGTGGAGATTGGGGAGGGATAACATTAGGAGAAATACCTAATGCAGGTAACAGGGGGATGGACGCAGCAAAGCACCATGGCATGTGCATACCTATGTAGCAGTCCTGCAAGTCTGCACATGTACCCCAGAACTTAAAGTATAATAATCAAACAAACAAACAAACAAAACCAAATTATGTACCAAGAACTATATGAGGAAAAGGACAAAACTCTGAAGAAAAAAGAACTAAATAAATAGAAAGACTCAATATTGTCAAGATGTCCATTCTTCTAAGCTTGATCTATAGATTCAGTGCAATCCCAATCAAAATCCCAGCAAGTTATTTTGTGGCTATCAACAAATTGATTTTAAATTTTATATGTAGACAAAAAACCTAGAATAGCCAACATAATATTGAAGATGAAGAGGACTGACACTACAAAGCCATAGTAAACAAAACAGTACAGTGTCATGTGCTTCCACTTATATGCATTTTTGAAAGCACCAAAAACTGAGTGGGCACAGTGGCTCACGCCTGTAATCCAAACACTTTGGGAGGCTGAGGCAGGCAGATCACTTGAGGCCAGGAGTTCAAGACCAGCTTAGCCAACGTGGTGAAACCCTGTTTCTACTAAAAATACAAAAACTAGCCAGGCATGGTGGTGTGCACCTGTAGTCCTAGCTACAGTGGCTCACGTCTGTAATCCAAGCACTTTGGGAGGCTGAGGCATGAGAATCTCTTGAACAAAGGAGGCGGAGGTTGCAGTGAACCAAGATAGCACCACTGCACTCCAACCTGGGCAACAGAGTGAGAGTCTGCTTCTGTAAACAAATAAATGAATAAAGCACCAAAAACTATATGTATGTATGTGTTTTATGGATAGACAAAGACAGAAATAGAAGGTTTATAGGTGCAAACATATGTAGAAATGAAGTATAAAATAACAATAGGGAGGATAAGTGGTAACTTCAAAATAATAGTTACCTCCAGGGAGGGATAAAGGTTCAAAAGCAGAATGTTAATTAAAGCTATACAGTGGAATTAATTGTTGAAAAGGACAGAGAGATCTAAATCAAAAGGCACACACAAACAAGTACAATATGAGGAGTGTGATAATATCAGAACAGATAAAGAGCTATGAAAACAGAGACAAAGAGAGAAAATGATGGACCTGGGAAGCTCCAGGAAGACTTCTTGGAGGGGGCAGCTTGGAACTGAGCATTGAAGGGTGGCTAGGATTTCCACAGGCTGAAATTGAATGAGGGAGAGATGAGCATAGAGATGTGAACATAGAGGCAATTGGAGAAAACCAGGTCATGCCAGCTAAGGCAAAGGTGGGAAGAAAAGTGGGTGAAGGGATCCTCTCATGGGTAAGAGGAGTGTTACACTCTTTTTTGCTGAAAGGCTTCCCAGAGGTATTATGAGCAACCTGAAGGCCAAGCCTCATCTATTCATGACCCCACTGCACATTAACAGTATTTTACATATGCATATACATATATCAAACATCATAAAAGGATAGAATGAAAGCAATGTCATCTAAGGGGAAAGAGGAGTTTAGGATTCCTAGGGTCTTGTAATAGAGTCTGATTGCAATAACCAGCTTATTGCCTCCATTTTGCCTCTTTTACGAAGAACTTATAAGAGGCAACCTAGGGTGTAGCAGAAAGTTCTGGAAAGTCCATATGTATAAAGTTAGGTTTAGGTTTTAGAGCCCTGCTCTTTCTAGTGCAACACACTGCCATTATCATAAAAGCACTGAAAGGAAACAAAACTATTTGTAACTTTGAAATCTTATAGAACTTGAAATAGGATAGCCAGTTACATCATCACTTTAATTTGTGTAATGTATACCATGGTCCATTTCTAAGACAAAAAGCCTTGAATCAGCTTAGGTCAGCAAACTACAGAAGAAACAGGATATACACTAGGCCCCCGCTTAGATAACTGATGTCTGTTTGTCGGCCTCCACCTTTCCTCCACTTCCTCCACCTCGCTTAGTGGCCCTCACCTGAACCAAAAACACTTAGTCTAAAACAAAAGTTTACTAGCCTGCAAAATAGCTTTATTTGTCTGTTCTTATCAGGCTACCCAGCTACTAAGGTCATAAGTCAAATACTTAAAGAGCCCCTGAGCTAACTAACATTGCAATGCATTGTAGGCTACAACAAAATGCAGCAAGACAATCCTAAAGAAAACACCTAAAGCCCCTGCCCAACAATCAGTAGGCAACATCTGGAAAGATTGTGACTCCATAGTACCCAGCCTATGAGGATCCTGGAAAAGGGACCTGTGCACTAGTGGATAAATTTTTTGTTGAAATTGTGCTAGGTATGCCTGTTCATCAGAAACCCAATCTTGCAAGGCTGTCATTTAAAGTCTCACCTTTGCTGTTTTCCAGATCTCTGAGTCCATTCTTTGAGTTTGGATGGGTGAGTTTGTTTCTCACAGGTGATTATCCTGAACAATTCAGATCAAATCATTGCTTGCAAGTTTCCTGAATTGAAGGAAAAGATTGATCCCCATTCTGGTAAGAAGCTGGAAGATGGCATTAAATTATTAAAATCTGATGATATTGTCACCATTGATATGTCTCTTGGCAAGGCCATGTGTGTTGAAAGCTCTGACTATCCTCCTCTGGATCATTTTGCTGTTCATGATATGGAACAAACAGTTGCTTGCCGGTGTCATCGAAGCAATGGACAAGAAGGCTGGTGGAACTGGCAAAGTCACCACATCTATCCAGAAAGCTGGGAAGGCTAAATGAATATTATCATGAATAACTGCCACCTCAGTCTTTTTTTTTTTGAGATGGAGTCTTGCTCTGTCACCCAGGTTGGAGTGAAGTGGCGTGACCTCAGCTTACTGTGACCTCTACCTCTTGGGTTCAAGCAATTCTCTCATCTCAGACTCTCAAGTAGCTGGGATTACAGGTGCACATCCCTCGCCCCCGCCGGCTAATTTTTGTATTTTTAGTAGAGACAGGGTTTCACCATATTGGCCAGGCTGGTCCCAAACTCCTGATTTCAAGCAATCTGCCTGCCTCGGCCTCCCAAAGTGCTGGGATTACAGGTGTGTGCCACAATGTCTAGCCCATTGCTCTTTTCTATTGTTTTTCTAGTTTCTAGTTCATTTATTTATGCTCTGATCTTTTTTTTTTTTTTTTTTTTTTTTTTTTTTTGAGACGGAGTTTCACTCTTGTTACCCAGGCTGGAGTGCAATGGCGCGATCTCGGCTCACCGCAACCTCCGCCTCCTGGGTTCAGGCAATTCTCCTGCCTCAGCCTCCTGAGTAGCTGGGATTACAGGCACGCGCCACCATGCCCAGCTAATTTTTTGTATTTTTAGTAGAGACGGGGTTTCACCATGTTGACCAGGATGGTTTCGATCTCTTGACCTCGTGATCCACCCGCCTCGGCCTCCCTAAGTACTGAGATTACAGGCTTGAGCCACCGCGCCCGGCCTATGCTCTGATCTTTATTGTTCCCTCCCTTCTACTAACTTTAAGCTTAGTAGTTCCCCCTCCCCCTCTCCCTGCCCCTCCCCCCTCCTCCTCCTCCTTCTTCTTCTTCTTCTTCTTGCTCTGTCACCAAGCTGGAGTGCAGTGGTGTCTTCTTGGCTCACTGCAACCTCTGCCTCTCTGGTTCAAGCAATTCCCCTGCCTCAGCCTCTCAAGTAGCTGGGACTACAGGCCTGCACCACCACACCCAGCTAATTTTTATATTTTTAGTAGAGATGGGGTTTCACCATGTTGTCCAGGATGGTCTTGATCTCCTGACCTCGTCCCAGCTACTCAGGAGGCTGAGGCAGGAGAATTACTTGAATCTGAGAGGCAGAGGTTGCAGTGAACCAAGATCGTGCCACTGCACTCCAGCCTGGCAACAGAACAAGACTCCATCTCAAAAAAAAGAAGAAGAAGGAGAAGGAGGAAGGAGGAGGAGGAGGAAGAGGAGGAGAAGGAGGAGGAGGAGGAGGAGGAGGAGGAATAACTAAGCCCAAAGAAGAAATAACTAAGCCTGGGCGACAGAGCTAGACTCTATCTCAAAAAAAAAAAAAAAAAAAAAAAGGCCAGGCTCAGTGGCTCATGCCTATAATCCCAGCTCTTTGAAAGGCCCAGGTGGGTGGATCACGAGGTAAGGAGTTCGAGACCAGTCTGGCCAACATAGTGAAACCCCATCTCTACTAAAAATATAAAAAATTAGCCAGGTGTGGTGGTGTGTACCTGTAATCCCAGCTACTGGGAAGACTGAGGCAGGAGATTCACGTGAACCTGCGAAGTGGAGGTAGCAGTGAGCCAAGATAGCTCCATTGTACTCCAACCCCAGGTGACAGTGCAAGACTCCATCTCAAAAAAAAAAAAAAAAACTGCCACAAGTGACAAAGTAGGTCATTATACAATTACAACAGGATCAACTCAATAAGAAGACACAGCAATTATAAATACATATTCACCCAACATCACAGTACCTAAATGTATAAAGGAAACATTAAGGGATCCAAAGGGAAAATAGACAGCAATGCAACAATAGTAGGAGATTTCAATACTTCACTTTCAATAATGGATAGGTCACCCAGACAGAAAATCAATAAGGAAAGACTAGACTTGAATACTATATACCTAATGTACCTAATAGAGATGTACACAACATCCCACCCAACCACAAGAGAATATGCATTCTTCTCAAATGTACATAGAACATTCTCCAGGATAGAGCAAATGCTAGGTCATAAGAAAAGTCTTAACAAATTTAAGATTGAAATCATATCAAGTATGTGTCCTTTCTAGCCAGAGGGGTATGACTAGAGATCACAGAATTTCAGAAAATTCACAAATACATGGAAATTAAACAATATGTTTGAACAACCAATGGCTCAAAAAAAGGGGGAAATTTAAAATATCTTGAGGCAACTGCAAATGGAAACACAACATACCAAAATTTATAGGATACAACAAAAGCAGCCCTGAGAGGATAATTTATAGCATAAATGCCTACATCATAAAAGAAGAAATAAATAAACTAAGGTTATACTTCAAGACCCTAAAAACAAGAAGAAAACTGGGTTCAGTAGCTCATGCTTGTAATCCCAGCACTTTGGGAAGCCAAGGCGGGCAGATCACCTGAGGTCAGGAGTTCAAGACCATCCTGGCCAACATGGTGAAACTCTACCTCTACTAACAATACAAAAATTAGTTGGGCATGATGGTGGGTGCCTGTAATTCCAGCTGCTCAGGAGGCTGAGGCAGGAAAATCACTTGAACCTGGGAGGTGGAGGTTGCGGTGAGCCAAGATCATGCCATTGCACTCCAGCCTGGGCAACAGGGTAAGACTCTGTCTCCAAAAAAAGAAGAAAAAAAAAAGATCAGAACGCCTAAAGGGCAAGTTAATTGGGGAAAACAGGAAGAGTAGTATACAAATGTGTCCAAGTAGTAGAAATAAAGTGGAATTTATTATCTGTGAGCCCCAGACCTTCTTGAACAATACATTAACCAGCCTGGGCAACATAGGAAGACCCCATCACCAAAAAAAAAAATTCTAAAAAAAAATAGCCAGGTGTGGTGGTTCATACCTGTAGACCCAGCTACTCAGGTGGGAGGATCACCTGAGCTCAGGATGTCAAGGCTGCAGTAAGCCATAACCACACCAGTGCACTCCAACCTGGGTGACAGAGCAGAAAGAAAAAGGTAAGAAAGAAAGAAGAGAAAGAAAAAGAAAGAAGAAAGAAAGAGAGAGCGAGAGAGAAAGAGAAAAGAAAGAAAGAAAAAGAAAGAAAGAAAGAAAGAAAGAAAGAAAGAAAGAAAGAAAGAAA
>NW_022437102.1:2453202-2454229 GCF_009761245.1 Sapajus apella
GAAAGAAAGAAAAAGAAAGAAAGAAAGAAAGAAAGAAAGAAAAGAAAAGAAAAGAAAAGAAAAGAAAAGAAAGGAAAGGAAAGAAAGAAAGAAGGAAAGGAAGGAAGGAAGGAAAAGAAAAGAGAGGAGAGAAAGAGAGAGGAGGGAGGGAGGGAGACAGAGAGGGAGGGAGGGAGGAAGGGAGGGAGGGAGGGAGGAAAAAATACATTAACCTTTTTGTTTTTTAATTTAAAGCTGGCCAGGCATGGTGACTCACACCTGTAATCCCAGCACTTTGGGAGACCGAGGCGAGTGGATCACCTGAGGTCTGGTGTTAAAGACCAGCCTGATCAATATGGTGAAACCCCGTCTCTAGTAAAAATACAAAAATTAGCTGGGCATGGGGGTGTGCACCTATAATTCCAGCTATTCAGGAAGCTGAGACAGGAGAATCACTTTAACCCAGGAGAGGGATGTTGCAGTGAGCCAAGATCACACCACTGCACTCCTGCCTGGGTGACAGAGCAAGGCTCCATCTCAAAAAATAAAATAAAAGAGAAAAGAAAATATTTAAAACTACCTAATAGCAAAAGCAAAGAACGCCAATCACAGATGAATGGCAACTAATTTTCATCTCAAGTGTCAACTTCACCTAATTGGTAGTAGCTAACTAGAACATTGTGTTAAGTAGGATTCTGGGGCAGAGTATGGGATCAGTGGAAAGGCCATTAATGACTACAACATCATTCTCAGGTTTAAAAGGAGGAGTAACAATATACCCTAGAGAAGGTTATATTGCTATAGAACTCTGTGTAGCTCTAACTTTGAGTATCTGCTTTCCTCAGTTATAAAGGGAGTGTAATTATGCCTTCTAGGTCTACCTTACAATAAGAAGACTACAGACTTGAAGAATTTTTAAATGTTTAGGAATATATAAGTGTGATGGCTGGGTGCAGTGGCTCACATATGTAATCCCAACGCTTTGGGAGTCCAAGGTGGGAGGATCATTAAAGCTAGGAGTTCAAGACCAGCCTGAGCAACATAGCAA
>NW_022437103.1:0-22819 GCF_009761245.1 Sapajus apella
AATGTACCTCCAGAAGAATCCAGTGGGTCCAGAAGCCCTTTGGATGACGGTCAGATGCTCCTTTGGAGCAGAGATCATAGCAGCAGTCACCAGGTCTGGAGAAGTCCTTACAGTTCTCATGGACAAAACTTTTGAAAACATCTTAGACAAGATCTTGTCTCTGCTGGTTTTATGATCCTCTGCAGATGGATCCATTCTCTTGTTCTCAGTCATCTTTCACTTCCTATCAGTTCACTTCAGGTCTCTCATGATCTCAGACGGCAATAATTTTTATCACCTCAGCCCATTCATATGTGTTTATCTCTTTGGGGATGAGGGGACAACTTCACTGTACTTAATTCTACTGGAGATGAATGACTAGGTTTTAAGACATGAGGATCACAAATTATCACCACATATCATCAGGGCAGAGAATAGCTACCACCTGTGGCTAAAAGCAGATAACTCCATTTATTCTGGAAACATTCTATCTTGATTATGGTGCCAGTTACTGTGAGGGACTTCCCTTTCTCCACTTGATTTTTACAAAGTTTGAGTCTGGACTGCTAACATTCTACTTATTTCCAGGTGAAGGAACTGATTACACCATCCCAGTCTGTCAGAGCACTTGCCCCAATACTTCCACTTTAAGAGTTTTCCACCTTGTCCAGAGCTACAGTCTATTAATCCCCCCATTTTCTCTTTCAGGAGAATGAACAACACATCTCACGTACATACCCACACACTTCTTCACCCAAATACCAAACACAAAAATCCAAGCTGTCTCTTTCCACCTAAGCAGTCACTTTCTAATAATTGCCTTAAGCTCCCTGACTTGTGGCTTCTCATTTCTCTGGCAAAATCTCATCCCTGAATGAGCCCCACTTTGTGTTGGCTCAGTGACACCACTCAGCTGAACCAGAAAAATATCAAAAAACAGTCACAGGTATGATCACAAATTCAAATTTCTTACACAACAAATTGGCCCTAAATTTTCCAAAAATCAATAAAAGGTTTGTATCTCCAACGACACCATTTTTTCTATGTTCTTCTAACTTTTCGACCAATCCTTTCTATGTTCTTCCTTTATTCAACTTCTCTCTTCTGATATCTTGCCAAATCAATTAAGGAGAAGATATCCCATTAGGTAATAGCAGATCATCATTCCATCACCTAAGAAAATAATATGCACAGAATGCACCCACCTCAGCTTTCTCCCCCTCATCATGTCAGAAAAATCATCCCTCCTTTTCTCACAAGGCAAATCTGAGATAAAAGATTTAGATGGCCTGTGATTCTGGCAATTGGGGAGTCCATGCAGGCAGATTATTTGAGCCCAGGACTTTGAAACAAGCCTAAGCAACTGAGGGAAACCCCATCTCTAAAACAAATATAGATAAATAATTAGCTGAGGATGGTGGTGTGGTGGCACATGCCTGTAGTCTCAGCTACTGAGGGTGGGGGGCACTGAGGTGGGATGATCACCTGAGCCTGGGAGGTTGAGGCTGCAGTGAGCCATGATCATACCACTGCACCCCAGGGAGGGCAATGGATATTTTTAAAAGGTTCTTCTCTGTGAAAAAAATAATCAGATAAACAGGTGGCCATGAGGCTCAGGATGACTCCAGTGCAGTGCACACAGTTTCTCCTTAAACAAACCAAAGCTTGACTCAGTGTAAATAAAAGGAATCTTAAGCTTAATCAGTCAGAAACCGTCAACATCTACCTAGAGACTTTCCACTGTAATTGTTGTATTTGACCGAGTATAGAAAGTTATCACAAGACAAAAGTATGCCAGATTGCAGGGTCATTTATTTATGCCGGCAACCACAGAGGACTCACGTCTCTCCAACCTGTGGCGGCAACAGGAGGGTGCCACGATTTTTTATACCCGAAAAACCACCTTGGGAGTGGGGGTGAGGGGCAGGGATGGGGATGAAAAGGCTTCAGACATTCCGAGGGCTAGTGGATTCTGTAAATTACCTCCTGGGCAGAGATGAGGGTGGGGGTCTCCGGACATTCCAAGGGCCAAGGGGACTTTTGTCATTCCGTTTGTTACTTAAGTGGTTTACAGAAGTCAAGATAAACATTTGTTTACACATTATCTGGTTAAGGTGGAAATCACAGACTTTAGTTACTTATTACAAGTCACAGGAGCCAGGATGGGACTAGCTTGGGCTGCTTAGTCTGGCAATTGCCAGTAAGCAAGGGCTAGCAATTCTGGCAGTTACTGATAAGAAAAGGTAAGCAACTTTACATAGTTTTGAAGAACAAACAGCAGTTCTATTTACAGAGGCCAAGGACAGTAGTTATTGTAAGGAGAATGGGGCAGCCATTTCAACTTATCTAAAAACAGTTTTGCATTTTATAAAATAGTTTTGCTCTGGTTCTGGCTCTAGGCCAGCACAATATCACATAATGATCCAAATGAGACCACTGCTGCACTTTAGCAGATCAAGCATTTTCTTTTCCTTCTACATTCACAATGTAAGTCTTCCCCCGCCCTCCCGAATCGTCTTTGTTGGAGCTCTGAGCTGCTTGTAGCCTGGGGCTGCCTGGTTTTAAATTTCTGAATGCTCAAATATACCTCCTAATGTTTCAGAGTGCCTAATCATGTCTTAACAGCTCTCATGGTTACATCATTCTTTCTAGATCCTCAAGTTCTATCTCCTTCAGTGGACTGATTCTTCAGTATGTTAACATGTTCTCCTCTACCATCGTAAAGACTCTCCTAATATGGGCAGTTTTTACAAAACTACATATACTCTTACCATGTGATCCAGCAGTTACACTCCCTAGGTCTTTATTCAAATGACCAGAATGCTGATGTCCACACAAAAACCTGAACACAGATGTGTATAGCAGTTTCTAAAACACCTACCAAAACGTAGGAAGAACTAAGTTGTCCCTCGGTAGCTTGCTGGGAACCCAACCGTGTGAATACTTGCAAAGCAAGTTTCACAAGACGGGTGGTCGAGCCCAGACACAGGGACGTCTGATAGAGGGAAGTTGAGATAAAGTTGAGTCAGGAACAGAAAAAGGAGAATCCTGTTAAAAGACAACCAGATGGCCTGCAGTCATGAGGAACAATGTCTGGACGTAGATAAGTTTTATGATCACAAGGAATGTCCACTACCTTTTATGACCCCTGATTGTGTATCTGCCATCCTTATTGTATAGAGCATGTGATTTAGTGATCTGTTTTTTCTCTTACACTGACATAAACCAGAGCCTGAAAAATGTATATAATCAGGGCCTTTGAGAAATAAAGTTGTTGTTGGAGCACTGACTCCTCAACCCTCCTGACCCCGCTTTCCTGTCTATCTTCTTGCTTTCCCACGCACCCCCCACTCAGGTTGGAATCCTCTTGCTGGTCGAGAGTTCCTGGCAGTAGCTTAACTGATAAATAACACTGTGGTATATTTAGCAAATGAAATATTAATCACTTCTAAAAGGAAATGAGCTATTGAGCTATCAGAAGACACTGAGGAATGTTAAATGCACATTACTAACTGAAAGAAGCCAATATGGAAAGCTATCTGCTCTACGTTTCCAAGAACGTAATGTTCAGAAAAATGCAAAACTATGGAGACTGAAAAGATTAGTGGTTTGTGGTTAGGAAAAGAGAGAATAAATAAGTAGAGCACAAGATAATTACCATAGTGAAAATATACTGCAGGATATCATAACAGCTATGATGACACATTCATTATACATATACTTGTTATGCATTTCTCCAAACCCTCAGAATGGGCGTCATCAAGGGTATCACTCTGGGTGATGATGATGATGTGTCAGTATAAGTTCATGACTATAACAAATATTCTACTCTGGTATAGGAGGTTGTTACTGGAGTGACCCAAGAGTGTACAGGAATCGAGGGCATATAAGAACTTTGGACTCTGTACTCCATTTTGCCATACATTTGAAACTACTCTTAAAAAAATGTCTATCACATAGCCCTTTTCAGGTCTCCAACTGGTCTGAGCCAGTTCTATTAAAGCTCAAAAAACACTGGTTAATAAGCTAGGTCTTACCCAACTGACAAGAAAAAGCAGGAAAGACCCAGCCCAAGAGAGTATATTCCACATGCATATACAGGGAAACTGGAGGAAGTCTGGAGGCCCTTTAGCCTGTTCCTGAGCCCGTTGAAACTGCAGATGCAGTCACAGATGCCAGGGGCACCAATGTGAATCAGCCAGCATCCAAGGCCACATGACCACAAATGTGCAGAATCTCCTCTGCAATCGGTAGCTAAGGATGTTAGGCCATGACAGGTCTAGGATGGGAGATGAACTGAGAATAGATTCTGTAGGCTTTTGTTGCTTCTTCCTAGCCCCAAGCATTTCACTCTCTGCTCTTGCCACAGGCAGCAGGGAGGCTTCCTGTGAACATCATCCCCACAGCCTACAGTTGCATCACTCTCAGCCTCTTACATCCTCCTATGGCAGTGTCAGTCAGGACACCCAACCCTGAAAACTCAAGGGTCCACACATGGCCAACATCACGTCGGGGTGAACAGGCCCCCTCCTCTGATCTGCAGACAAATGTGCCCTACTTTCTGGCCCTCTGCCAGCAACTGGAGGCTCTGGAAGTTTCCAGACACACAACAGTCTTTTGAACTGCAGGCTGCTGCCCCATCCTATGGCAGAGTAGACCTTTTCTCCACTAGACTTGGCCTGTTACCCTGTTGAATGAAATGTCTTTTTAACACACAAACTAGTGTTCTTTGGCCCTGACCCCATCACATGGTTTGTAGGTACAAAACAGTCCCGAGTAAATACCACCGAATTGAGGCCTCAGGCCCTAGAGTTTGCACATCGGATCTGCTTTCAGAAAACATCAAGGTACTGTTGGAAAGTCTACAGACTTTATGCAGAAAAACAGAAATGAATATAAAACAAGTGATGAACACACACACACCACACACACACACACACCCCCCATAGTGACTAACAGGATCTCCCTCCAGGGGATTTGCAGAGAGGGGAGCAGAAAACATCCCAGGGGTCTTTCACAGCTACTGCCTTGAGCCCCATTTCAGACAGTACTCTCTAGACCTGTCTAAGCCCAAGCACCACCACCGTGATATGCAGGAGCTAGATTTCTTACCTGAAATTCAACATCAAGAAACAATCTCTTCTACTTAAAACTGATAGGAATATCCGCAATCAACGTCCTCATTGGCAGGGGTGAAGCTGGGGAGTTTCTTAAAAACTGAGGCCTCTGCCTACCACCAAGAGAACCTGGAATTTTCCATCTGTGCCACAAAGTTCAAATCACTGGCCACTGCCCCAGTGTATCGCAGTGTATGGCAGATTAGACCATCTCTCCATCTCATGCCATTAAAAGGACACAACCGGTCATTATGTACCTCCCAATAAGAAAACACCACCACCTGGGAAGTTTTGCTGAAAAATAAAAATCAAATTTAAATCCTATGCAACTGCTACATGTTTGATCCATCAGGTAAATATAACCATGTGGCTATTTAAATTCATCTTAATTAAGATTAAATAAAATTTAAAAATTAGTTCTCCCGTCTCACTAGACACATTTAAAGTGCCCAGTAGCCACAAGCAGCCACAACCCACACCTCAGATATACATTCCAGTCATCACAGTATTTCTATCAGTAATGCTCCGTACCCATTCACAGAAAATACAGGAGGGCCTGAGACACTGCAGAGGGATGCAAAGCAATCCTCAAAATCCATACCATGAGAAACTCTATAGACGAACAACTTGGCTTCTTAAATAAAATGTAATAAAAAAAAAAAAATTGGAAGGAAGATTGTTTACTAATGATTTTAAAAGACAGACGGAAAATGCATAATGACAATCAGGTAAAAGTAAACTACGATGCTTATGGAAGCATGGAAGAGGAAACCAGGAGAAAAGAAAAGAGTCGCAACAAGAGGCTGGACCACACCTCCTTCCACAGGGAGGAAGAGGGCCCTGGCTGGTGTCCCAATCAAGCAGCAAAGCTTGATTTCCCAGCCTGAGTGCTGAGTACAGGGGTATACACCTTCTGGCAACCCATTAAGTTAAACAATTGTTTTTATGTGGTTTTCTATATCTGTATTAAATTTCACCATTAAAAAACAGTTACATGAAATCTCACAAAGAGCATTAAGTGTTACCTGGAAAATTACAATAGGCAGAATGAGAGCAATTGGGCCTCTGTGAGAAGTGACACCTAAGCCAAACTGAATTGACAAGAGGACAGCCTTTGGAAGATCAGAACATTCCAGAAGAGAATATAGAGAAAACGGGTGATGAAATGGCTCACTCCTGTAATCCCAGCACTCTTGAGAGGGCAAGGCAGGAAGATCACTCTAGCCTAGTGTTTGAGACTAACTCAACACGGTGAAACATTGTCTCTACAAAAAAATGCAAACAGCAGCCAGGCTTGGTGGCTCGTGCCTATAGTCCTAGCTACTCTGATGGCTGAGGTGGGAAGATCCCTTGAGCCCAGGAGGTCCAGGCTGCATTGGGCCGTACACTCGTGCCACTGCACTCCAGCCTGGAATGTAGAGAAAGACCACGTCTCAAAAAGGAGAGAGAAAGAGAAAAGGCCTAGGAGGAGGGTAAGCTGTGTGGCGTTTGAGTACTGAATTAATTCTAGTGTGGCTACAAAGCGGTGAGCTGCAGGAAGAACATTTACAGGTATCACAGATTTCTGGATGCTTACAAATAGCAGAAACTATAAATGTTAACTCAGGGATGCTACATATATCTGAATGATAAGACACAAAATACATCAGATGTATAAAAATTTATGTGTGATGCTTCAAAATAAAGATTGGCACTACTGTTCATACTGGAAGCTGAACCTGTCCTCTGTGGGCTGTGCAATGAACTAAACTCAGAATGTGTTATTGCTTAGAATGTATGAACTGTCCACCGCAGTATCTGGGAGGATGACCTGTCATCCTATAAAAATAAGAAACCAACAACAGGTACGGAATATTGACATCAGATAATCTTATTCTAGAACAACTCTCTAATAAATCAAATGTATTTCCCAGCGTTACGTCCTCTAAATCCCAGTCATGGGGCACCTCCACAAGAAATCTGAAGCAGTCCAAAGAGTCGGCCTTGTGCTTCCACGCTATCAGGCTGGCTGACACGAAACAACCCTCCAAGCTCTTCTCAGGTATCATAATCTTCTTCATTATCTTCTGTCACTAAAGAAAACACCATGGCAGAAAAGTGAGAACAAAACCTACAGCCCTGGAGGACTCATTGTTTTCAACCAGTTAGGCCACGATTCTTCCAACTCAGGAACCAAGGGCCTCTGTCTGTGGTGGGTACAGCAATGGCCACAGGTGAGTCAGGCACTGAGAGGGCAGGTCAGCCACAGGTAAAGAGAGGCCAGGAAGCTATTGCTCTACATGTGTGGGGGTTCCTGCACTCCTGCATGGCAGCAGCTAAGCAGTTGAGCAGGACTTAGAATATTAGGGGTCAAGGAGGGAAGGGACATTTAAAAGCAGAGCTTTCAATTATTAAAGAAGAGCTCTAAAGAGTGTTGAGCCTCTCATCACTGAGAGTACCTAGCCAAAAGCTGAACGAAAATCAGTACACAACAACCCTCCCAATTCAGTGTGCCGAGCCCAAGTGTCTCACCATGTGGCCTTGATCTCATCGTGCAGTAACCAGGGAACACAATGTAAAGTTCACCACTCTATGTTTATTTTGACATTAATTCTGCCACAAAGAACATATAGGTATGTTTAACAAAGCATAAAATCAGAGGACAAGGGCACAAGGGAGAACAAAATGTGTTATATGGGGTTCTCATTCTCAGAAAGGAACAAATAAATACTTTTATGGGCAGAAATATTTTTCTGGCACTAAATTCTACAAAAAAGTTTCTCATGAATGACTTTTTAAAAGGGGACATGACATGATGCAATGGACACAACTTGCATCGAGTTTTACAGCAAACCCAGGAGTGTACTTCACAAGACCAATGTGTGGTCCTCGTAAGCTGATGATTAAAGACATCTGCCAAACAGGAAATGTGACGGCCAGCAATGATGGATGTCAACAATACCAGCCCAATACTCCAACCAATTCCCTATCTCCTTTTTAGAAAATAATCAGAGAAACTGAAATGTTTCCAGCTCTGAACCAGAATTCTTTACCTGTCCCATAAATAAGCTTTTGGCGGTTTGGAGCTGCTTGTTGCTGCCTCAGAAAGGCCTCAGCGCCTTTCTGGAAAGGTCCTCCTTCCACTTGAGGGCACCCGAAATGAGGAATGTCAACCTCCAGTTAGACTTGTTTATGTGTCTATCCATCCCGAGATCCATCCACAATGCAGCAATTCGAGTCAACATAATCTCAAAATCAACAGACTCCCAAATGTAGACATTCCTTTGGGTACCACTTCAAGAGTCAAGTTCATAGCAGCAACCAACTAAATTTAAGCTTACCTGAGGGTTCTGTGGAATCATTCTTCTCTTCCTTGCAATCTTCTTCTTCTTTGAGTAAATCTTCTATATCACTGGTCTCATCAATTAAGTTTCTTCACCCCAGGTTCTGACCACTGCCTACTTGAGAAGGCTCTGAAACCTTTTTCCTAAAAGTGTCCTCATTTTCCAGGTCCTCTTCCTCTGCACTGAGTGAAGAGCTTTCTTCAGATTCATCTTCAGATGCAAATGCCTCGTCAGCTGTGCAATGCCCAGAGATAAAAGAGGTGAGGGCTGCTTTCTTCATCAACAAAGACTTCTCCAGATTTACAGGATCACTCTGGAGATTAGCTGGTGACAGCTCTGCTTTACTACCTTCTCCAACAGTCTTTGATCCTGAAATGCCCCTCTCTCCTGCAGTGCAATCCTCTTCCTCACTGCTTTCCCCAGCTTATTCCACTTCCCCTTCTGCTGAGCTCCCCTCAAGCTCATCATCACAGTCAGCAAATGCTGGCAAATCTACTTCACTGTCTTCTTCCAACTCCTCAAGCTTCCCTCGTTTGATGCCCTTAGCAGTCATATACTGATCAGTCACCTCAGCGTTTTCCTCCTCTTCTGCTTCCTCATCACTAGAGACGGGTTCCAATCTGTCATCTTCAGAAATTTCATCTTCTTCATCATCACTATCTCCAGGTCCATCTTCATCTGCAAAAATGGCTTTCTATCGCATTCGATCAGTTACAAGCCCATTTGTTTTTCTTCCTTTGGCATCAACAGCCTACATTATTACCAAGGAAATGCAAAAGAATTCAATTTGCAGGTTCATCAGCAAATCTAGAAATGACAATACAGTCAATGAAAATACAAAGAAATAGAAAATGTCAAAGAATTGTTTAGGATGACATAGCAGAGGTAAAAATGACCTGATAAACATTGGAAGAGTTAATACACAAACTCAGGCATGGTTCCCTAATACCACACTTCAAAAAATATAGAGAGAGAATAAATGAATAACCCTTTAAAAAGATTAATCTAATTTTAGAAGAAAACTGCTCAAAACGGAAGTTAGTGTTTTGTAGATCTTTTGGAAACCTCATCAATTTCTAAGCTAAAAGCACATGATCCTTAAGAGAAATGGCTAATTCTAGGCCCAAAGTAGAAAGAAGATAAAATGAGCCTGGATCCTCTCGTTCTGTCAGAAAGTAAGACATGCTCAAAGACTAACAGAGACAGTTGAAAGGTCATAGGAGACAGGCTGAAGGCTCCCGCAGCCAAATCTGGGACAGCACAGGCATCAGAAAGAATAATGATAGTGATAGAAAATAACTCATGGAATAAAACGCAAGTGCATTAGTCACCAGTGATACCGAAATAAAGGGGAGAAGTGAAAGTTCTTTGTTAAAAATTCCAGCTAACAAACGTAGGAGGACTGACAGAGGAAGAACATCCATTTCAAGTCACCAGTGCCATAACTGATAACGCAGAATCATCAGGCGGCTAAAAATCACAGGATGAAACACAACTGCATCAAGCTGTTTAACATAGCACAATATACAAAATTATAAAAACATAAATTAGGAACAACTAAAAATCGTACCATAAGAGATGGGTAAGTTAGAATACAGCAATAATAGGCGAGGCTAATCCAAGGATTTTGGGAGGCCAATGCGGGAGGATTCCTTGGGCCCAGTTCTAGACCAGCCTGGGCCACATAGTGATACCTCATCTCTAGAAAATAGTTAAAAAAATTTAGCCAGGAGTGGTTGAAAGGACACAGGAGACAGGCTGAAAGCTCCCGCACTCCTGCAGTCCCAGCTATTTGGGGGGCTGAAGAGAGAGGATCACTTGAGCCGGGGAGTTCAATGCCGTGGTGAGCCAAGATCATGCCACTGCACTCCAGCCTGGGAGACAAAGTGAGACCTTGTCTCAAAAACAAACAAAAAGAATACACCAATAATAACAAAATAATGATGACATACAGACTGTATAGAAAAAGAAAATGCTCAGAATATAGAAATAAAATTATGTATTTAAACTGTAACTATATTAGAAGGCAATATTCTTGTAGACAAGGATGACTACAAGGATATGCAAAAATGAAAACAGCTCATAACACTCATTATAAAAGAGTGATCTTTCAGCGAACACTTCATATCTGTCAGGCACTGTGCTAGGTAGTTTATGCATAGTGTAACAAATTACATACTAGATAATCTAAAAATTTTCAGATACATTTTACTGGGAGTCATAAATCAATACAACAAAACCAATGTTTTACAAACATCCACTATGTATAAAGGCATACAAATTTCCAAACCAGACTGAAAAAGAATTCACATAAGCCACACATCTGTGGAAACCTACCCACAGGAGATAGTACAACATGATCTAAATAAAATTTTCAGAGCCAAGGCATGTGGCTTCTGGACAGCCACAAACTCTCTGGCTCTGCTCTAGTGTTTTGGCCACCAAAAGAAAGCGAAGTGGCCTCAAGTCCCTTAAAAAACAAAAAGGAACCTATGGAAAATGGCATAGTATTCGAGGAATATTTGAGGTCTGTCGAAAAATGTATCCTGTATTTTATTTCAAGTAAATACTTTCTTGTAATGTCAGGTAAGTGAAGAGCCCTCAGACACATGCACAAAGAAAGAAAAACAAATCAACCTAGAATGAATCCCACCGAAATGTGTTCTGATGGCAGAATGACACATCTTCTGTAATATACCTTTTTACTAAAAATAGAAAAAAAGCAGACTTACACTTGATTATCTATATCCTCTGACCCAAGTGGCTCAGAATCAGAAAACAGCATCACTCAACTTGAAGCCATCTTGGTATCAATGATGGAGTGGGTGGAGACGAGACTCTGGACCAGCTCATAAGTGGACCCCACCTCATCCTGTCAAGACCACCAAGAAAGGGTATGTGAGGAAAGCACAAAGATCCTGGAAAGACACTGCTTTCACTCAGTTTCTCAAAATTATCTTAGACACATTTCCTGGGAAGCTTTCTCAATGTCTCAAAAAGCAGAGAAGAAAATCTTCACAACAAAGCTTGAAATGGATCCCCATCTCCATTAAACTTTTCCAGTGTTCTGGCAGTATATAACCTGATACTCTAAACAGCTAGCTAGAAAAACCTCAGTTCCAATTGTACAACAATGCTAGCTTTTCTAACATTTTAAAGTAAACCTGATTTTAACCCAGTACAATTCAACTTCAGAACTGACAAATAAACATTTGAAACCCACTTTAAAATACAGAGGAGGAGACCACTGTGAATGAGAAAAAGGAAAAACCAACGAGAGCTGGAAAGCACACTGATTTTGTAAAAATGGCAATGGGCCATGCAGGCGCCACACCGGCAGCAGTGCTCGTGCTGGGGCCATGGATCAAGGAGGCATGGAGGACAGGACTCTTCTGCTTGGTACAATGAAAAAAAGGTATTCTTTTAATTCTATAGATTTACAATATGCATTTGGGCCTTTATTGTAAGTACAAGAGAAAAGTCTTCAATAAGTAAAAGCTGAGTACATTATTTTTGTGATTAAAAAATAGATTCAGAAAGAAGAATGAGAGTCAGAGCAATGAATCCTGTCTCACTGATGCCCCAAAACTGTGGCTGCCACCAAGGTCAACATAGACAGTGTCTTTGTCATACAGCACACCCCCAACTTCAGAAAGAGGTACATAAACCAGTTTCTCCTTCTCATCTAAACAGAACTTCTTCTGTTGTTCAGGAAGACACAAGGGTCTGCGAGGAAACTGACATCGCTCGCGGCAAAGTCTCTCCTACCCCTAGAAGACAGGCCCCTTTTAAAAAGCCAGCTTCCGCTAACAAGAAGTCAGTAAGTATCTACTGTTGACTGTGGGGTAAAATTGTAGTCCAAGGGCTTAAAACATTTCACTAAAGGAGGGCACTGCACCAAATCAGAACAGTGCCCCTCTAGCTACAGGAGAAGACGGATTTGATAACACAGTTGCAGGCCTACACATCGCTGGGTTACTTTTCAAACCTCCAGCAAGGCCATCTTCCCTTGTGTGGTCATATTTCAGTTTTCCTGAGAAATCAAGCCATCCCAAGAATCCTATATGTAATTCTAACATGTTCTAATAACAAGACAATACCTGGCATGTGAATCTGCCTTTTATTTTTTAAGTGCGCTCTTCTTTACCATAAAGTGACACCTGCTGGTCACATTTGATATTTGTTTGTATATCCTCTCGGTTTGTCAAATCTTCCACCCTAGTAAAATAAATTCAGTCATACAGCAGAAATGAATGTCAAAAGTTCCTATACCTCCTTTCATGTTTCAATGACTCACCATACTCTTGTCCGCTAAGGATGTCATTTAGAAAACTAGAAAATACAGAAATAAGGAAGCACCATTCACCATCCACCAGAGGAAAAGAGGCAGACATACCACTGTAGGCTAAAAGTGACATTCATTCTATCACACCAGACAGGGAGATGATATCCACCTGGGGTCAGGGAAGAGTGAAAAACATATTCAGAAAATCCCTTTCTGGAAGAGGGTAGGCCTGTACTATGGGATTTTTACTGTGATGTGGATTCTGGTAGATGGAAAAGGGTATTCCAGGATGAGAAAGCCACATGAGGAAGAGCACGAAGGAAGGAAACTGAAGGCACACACAAAGAACTCAAGCCATGGACACAAGGCAGCATCACTGAAAACTGACACTGAACACAGGAGGGAGCCACATTCTGTAGCCTTAAGTGCTTCCAAGTCCTCCCATTTTCCTAAATACTTCATAATTTACTCCCAAAGGCACAGCATCTTGGAGCAATAGACATTTTCCATCAACTACACTTCTACCCCCACTATTCAAATAGGCAAAACATAAATTCTATCACTGTTCTTTTTCTAGCCTTTTTAGCTTTGAAATATAAGACCCATGAAGAAAAAGTTTACAATCACTTTTTACCTGTCTGCCAGGATATAAGGGTGAGAAGTTTGCCATGTGAGAGGCCTAAACTTCATAACTGTAATAAAAATGGCCCAGATTGTCAGTTTCCTCATTTTGATATTCTCCATGCACCACTCCAGAAAAGTAGAACAGCTTGGCACTCTAGACATTAAGGGAAAACTAAAAATTATATTTCAATTAAATGCTTGTCAAATACTGCAGCAAAATAAAAGCTCTAAACAAGAAGCAATCCTAAGAAGGGAGACTTCCAGCAAAGTACTGAGACTTCCAGAGCCTCGCTGGCTTCTTTCAGGACTTAGAACCCCACAGAGGCAGACTGCTCTGCAGCCAAGCAGAGGTATCCATCTAAGAATGGTGAGGAGACGGAGGTGAGGCTTCTGAGCACAGAAATTGTTCTGGACCAGCTCAAACGACAGGTGGAATATCTTCACACCACATCTAATGACACAGAGTGCCAAGGGACAAGCAGCCGGTTGTAGGGTCAGGAAGAACGGGGAGCAAACAGTCCCTCAGCTGCCAATCTTCGTCATCTAAGCCAGTGTTACACCCCTAATCCACACACGCACCTACACACCTAAATCCACATATTTTGTGTGCCTCTGCATTCTCAGGAGGCTTTGACAACCCAGAGCAGGGCAATCCACACAAGCTAGGCTAAATAAATTATGGTGCATCCATAGGATGGATTAAAAAGGAGGCAGAACTACAGTACTTACTGATTGTATACCTCCAAGATGTATTACATGAAAAAAGCAAAGCACAAAACTGTATAAAATAAGCTACCATCTGTGTTTCTAAAGGGTGGCAAGTGTGTTTCTATGCATCTAGAAGGATACTGCTCTGCAGGGATCTGAGAGACCAGCAGTTAGAGCAGGGAAAAAGAAGATGTGCATCATGTGTATCCTGCATTACAGTTAGAGTACTTTACCAAATATGTGTCTTCCTTTTGAAAATCTTAAAATGATTTACATAATAGGTATCTCTCTCAATGATGGCTAAGAGACTGAGAAGGGTAGCAGGGAGGGAGGGACAAAGAGGGACAGGTTAACAGGTACAAAAATACAGTTAAATAGAATAAATTCTTGTGTCCGAGAGCACAATAGGGTGACTATCATTTATTATATAATTCAGAATAACTAAAAGAATGAAATCAAAATGTTCCTTATATACAACTATTATGTATCCATAATAATTAAAAATTTTAAAATGTAACAGCATCTCTTAAAATATACGTCTTCAAAATTAGAAACTTGCTACGTTTTAAATAAAAGAAACAAATGACTTTTATAAACTATTTAAATCATTTCAAGTAACAAGATTTAGTAAGCTTGCACGACATTAATAACACTTATTTGTACTAATAGTAGCATTACATGTTCAAAATTTAAATGTTATTTAGCTTCCTAACATTACAATGGCACAACTTTAAAATCTGTATTACTTTTTACTTTATATTTTAGGAGTCTTCCTGGGCCAAATTTGTAGCTCTTTGTCACAAAATGGCTCTCCAGTAAAAACCAAATAAAAATGAAACTCCCAAGGCATTTGTCACCCCACACTTCCTAATCAATATGGCTTATTTTTTTCTAATTTATATTTTATTTTTGCTAATTTAAAAGATAGTTTATTATAGAGTATCAGAAACAGTGAACATTATCATTTCCATAATCAAAAGTGCATGTACATTTTACATACACTCAGTACTGTCTAGATTTTCTGTTGATAATCTCTGACCACTTCTGCAGGGCAATTCATGTACTTACATTCACATTAAGGATGAAGGTTCTGGAACCATTAGGAACAAGGGTCCCACCTTCACACAAGTTACTTAACTGTTGGGAGGCTCTATTTCATCTTATGTAAATTACACATAATACCGAACTCACCTCAAGGGTTCATGTAAGCTAAATTTTTAGAAAGCAGTGAGCACAGCGCCAGGAAGGGTCTAAGAAGAAGTGATACTTACTATGATACATTTTGTACATATATACATATGCATGTTAATGACTTCTTATTAGCTGTGTTCATTAAAGGTTTTCTCCATCCTGTGATTTGCTTTTAGATTTTGGAATATATTTCATTGTGTACATTCCATTTTTATTATTAATGTAATAACATTTACTACTATTACTATTATCATCAATTCAATCACATGAACTGTAACCCTGATGATGACCATGATTCCTTTAATAATCACAAAATACTCTTTCCTTTATCAAGGGGTAAATAACCTATCACACGCTGTAAGTCTCCATCCGCACTCCAGGCTGTCCCTGCTAAGTTACCAGATTTGCTACTTTAACCAGATCAATCATCATTTTAATGTCACACCCACATTCAAAAAAGGGTGAGTCTGCACTTTTAACCTATAAGTGAAAAGATGAAAATTTTACTTTAAAAAGACTCTGGAGAAACTTTAACCGTCAATATCTCATTTTCATTTTAATTGCATCTGCTAAACACCATATATGTTTACAGGAGTGTATCAGAAGTTCATTTTTACAGGCAAAAACTAGTAACATAAAATAAGTTCCATCCTGTTTTTCTTGCTGTGTTCCAAATTGAAATAATATCAAGTCTACCCAGGTGAATAAAAGTGCTCAGAGAAAATCCTGACTGGACAGACTTTGTGATAACCATGATCCTGCTGTTCAGCTGCAGGCCAATGTCTTCGTCTCTAACAAAACTTCCTGTATTCCTACTATAGCCAAAAATATCCTCAAACGTGATACAATGGAATATTCATAACAATAATTATTTCTAAATTAACGTAAAAAGAAAACAGTCAAAAAAATACGGGTTGGGCACAATGGCTCATCCCTGTAGTCCCAGCACCTTGAGAGGCCAATGCAGGCAGATCCCTTTAGCCCAGGAGTTTTGAGACCAGCCTGGGACACATAGGGAAACCCCAACTCTACAGGGTGGCAGGGAAAGGAAGAAAAATTAGCCAGGCATGGTGACATACACTACTCAGGGGGCAGGACTGCCTGAGCCTAGGAGGTTGAGGCTGCAGTGGGCTGTAATCACACCAATGCACTCCAGCCTGTGCCATAGAGTAGGACTCTGTCTCAAAAAAAGGAAAAGAAAATATGGATGCTCCAAAGATAAAGAAAAGCCCCAATCCAACTATATTATTGCAATAACAAGAGATTTCAGATTGTACATTGCCATTCTACCACTGGAAGCTTGTTTCATTTTCCCTCAAACTTGGAAAGGTCACAATCTCCCAACACAAATTCTCATAGGAAAAAGAGAAAACTCTCACTTCCACCAGAATGTGGCTTCATCAGGGCAAGCGTGGCACATAGGAGGTGCATTCTACATATTAAATGATGTCTTCACGGTGACCAGGCCTGCTAGGCCCTTCCAAGGAACATACTTGGCAAAGCCATAGGGCAGTTAGGATAAGATATTTATCACATCCTTACCTCTGGGAACTTACACATTTTGAAGCCATACCCAACTAAGTAAAAGCATTAAGAGAGGTAGCATGATATGACAATATTTAACATATCCCCCTCAAGAAAACAACAAATACATGCATTTCCCTCAGATGACAACAGCCACGCCAACTGTGTCTATGGCAGCACCTCCTACCTGACACGACTGTCACAGGGCCTCAGATCTCGGTCAACTTCTGCTTGGTAAACTTCTGATGAGGCACTGTATCAAAGTGGTCTTTCCAACTTTTAGAGGCCCCATCACCATTACCACTATTGATGGGGACTCTAGTGGAGTTCGATCAACCACTGGAATATGATGCTTCTTTGTCTTCAAATCCTGAGTCCTATTCATGGAAAAAAAAAAAAAAAGTAAACTTACTTTCAAAATAGAATAAAAAATATCAACAACATAAGTAGACTTTTTATAGTATACTTATAGAGAGTACTTTAATATATTAATTAGAGAGTACAACAGACATTATATAAATATGCTAACTTGTCAATTATTGGCTTGATAACTTCCGGTCCCCATCTAAATAACTGCTGTTCAATAAGATGTAACAAGATGACTTCAATAGTATAGAGAATTGAAAATTAAACACTCCTTAAATCTGACTGTTTTATAAGTGACTTTAATAGTTTTTTAAAAAAAACGAAAAGGTAACTACCAAGGCAGTGCATCATAACGGACAAGAGCAGAAGGTGTAGAGTATATGTGACTCTCCTACTTACTGGTTATATGATTGGAGGTAACTTGTTTTCTTGACCTCAGTTTTCTTATGCATAAAATGAGGGCAAGAATGATTCCTACTCTGGTAAGGCTGCTGGAAGCATTTAGTTGAAAAATGTTTAAAGTATACTGTGAGGCATATCACAAGGACTCACTAAATAAAGTTATGGTAGTATTAAATATTGTAATTTTTATACTTTATGTTACAACTATGTAAAACATATCTAGCGGGAAAAAACACACATCACCATAGAAACAGTTTAAAGCTTAGGAATAAACAGATTCTATGAATTCTTTTATCTTGAGCAAGAAACACCAACCAGTGTGCAGATGCTGAAGGCAAGGCCGCTTCTATGCGGAAGGTTTCCCACGTTTTAGTGAAAGCCACACAGCATGCATCTCTATGTCCTTTGGAGCTGGACTAGAGTCGTGAATCAAAACGTCACCTGTGAGAGGCTCCTTCTATTTAAAAAGAATCAGTGCAAGAACCACCAGACTGCAGCTAAACATACCAGTGAAAGGATCAAGCCATCTGCACAGTAGACTGAACTGCAAAAGCTCTGGGATTTCTCTTCCGGGCATCTTCCTCGTCTCCTAGTTGGAGATCCTGCAGATGCCACTTCTTTTTCTTTTCAGCTTTGGGCCCACTGTTTTTCTGTGTTTCTTCTGGTCCTTAGCCTCCATAGTGGCTACTTACCAATAACAAGTAACTATAACCTGCAAGGAAGAAGGCTGAAGTAAGGACTGGGAAAAGCATTTTACAATCCAGGCAATACCCAGGGAAAAGCTGTAAATTTCATTTATTTATTTATGAAGAGATAATGTATTTGTTCACTGAACAAGGGTACAAACTGCTTAACCATCCCCAATTTCATTTCTCTCTGTCAAACTATAAATTAGATGAGTTACCTCTGCTAAGGTTACATTTTATGGTTAAGTTACTTTTTATTCATCTTAAGGGTCAACATCAGCACTATCTATTTCTGCAAGGATGGAAATATTCAACATCTGTACCTTTCAGCCATTTAGCCATTCGCCACAGGTGGTCACTTAAAATGTACTCAGGGCAAATAAAAAAATGAATTTATTTATTTATTTATTTATTTTTTTCTTGAGACGGAGTTTCTCTCTTGTTACCCAGGCTGGAGTGCAATGGCGCGATCTCGGCTCACCGCAACCTCCGCCTCCTGGGTTCAGGCAATTCTCCTACCTCAGCCTCCTGAGTAGCTGGGATTACAGGCACATGCCACCATGCCCAGATGAACTTTTGTATTTTTAGTAGAGACGGGGTTTCACCATGTTGACCAGGATGGTCTCGATCTCTTGACCTCGTGATCCACCCGCCTCAGCCTCCCAAAGTGCTGGGATTACAGGCGTGAGCTACCGCGCCCGGCCAAAAAAATGAATTTTTAATTAATTTCATTCTAACTCTAAATAGTCACTTGTGGCTACCATACTGGACAGCTCAGACCTAGACATCAACTGGACTAATGAAGTGATTTCTTAACTTAAATTTCAATAAAAAATGCAAAACATTTTTATGAACTTCCAATACGATCGTAGTATTACTGTTAGTACCTGTTGACTCTGTAAAAACTCCTAAAGCACAACTCATCTACATACTTTTGAGAAACAGCAGCATCTCTATGTGTGAGAAATGACTGGTTCTAGATGATGGCTGGAGGCCCCATGGACTTAACAGAGACCCTTCTAGTAATTTTTGAGCTACCTGGCAATCTGTGGCCAATAAATTGGTAATCACGGAATTAGTCAGGTTTATAGGAAATTGGAGTACATAATTGATTTTTTTCCCCATTTATTTATTTTATTGCATTTTAGGTTTTGGGGTACATGTGAAGAACATGCAAAATTGTTGCATAGGTACACACGTGGCAGTGTGATTTGCTGCCTTCCTCCCCATCACTTGCATCTGGCATTTCTCCCCTTGCTATCTCTCCCCAGCTCACCACCCCCCACTGTCCCTCCCCTATTTCCCCCCAACTGACCCCAGTGTGTAGTGCTCCCCTACCTGTGTCCATGTGTTCTCATTGTTCAACACCCGCGTATGAGTGAGAACATGCGATGTTTGATCTTCTGCTCTCTGTCAGCTTGCTGAGAATGATGCTTTCCAGGTTCATCCATGTCCCTACAAAGGACACAAACTCATCGTTTTTGATGGCTGCATAATATTCCATGGTGTATATGTGCCACATTTTCCCTATCCAGTCTATCGTTGATGGGCATTTGGGTTGGTTCCAGGTCTCTGCTATTGTAAACAGTGCTGCAATGAAGATTCGTGTGCACGTGTCCTTATAGTAGAACGATTTGTAATCCTTTGGATATATACCCAGTAATGGGATTGCTGGGTCAAATGGAATTTCTATTTCTAGGTCCTTGAGGAATCACCACACTGTCTTCCACAATGGTTGAACTAATTTACACTCTCACCAACAGTGCAAAAGTGTTCCTATTTCTCCACATCCTCTCCAGCATCTGTTGTCTCCAGATTTTTTAATGATCGCCATTCTAACTGGCGTGAGATGGTATCTCAATGTTGTTTTGATTTGCATTTCTCTGATGACCAGTGATGAGGAGCATTTTTTTCATATGTTTGTTGGCCTCATGTATGTCTTCTTTTGTAAAGTGTCTGTTCATATCCTTTGCCCACTTTTGAATGGGCTTGTTAGTTTTTTTCTTGTAAATCTGTTTTAGTTCTTTGTAAATTCTGGATATCAGCCCTTTGTCAGATGGGTAAACTGCAAAAATTTTTTCCCGTTCTGTTGGTTGCCAATTCACTCTAATGACTGTTTCTTTTGCTGTGCAGAAGCTGTGGAGTTTGATTAGGTCCCATTTGTCTATTTTGGCTTTTGTTGTCAATGCTTTTGGTGTTTTGGTCATGAAGTCCTTGCCTACACCTATGTCCTGAATGGTTTTGCCTGGATTTTCTTCTGGGTTTTTATGGTGTTAGGTCTTATGTTTAAGTCTTTAATCCATCTGGAGTTAATTTTAGTCTAAGGTGTCAGGAAGGGGTCCAGTTTCTGCTTTCTGCACATGGCTAGCCAGCTTTCCCAACACCATTTATTGAACAGGGAATCCTTTCCCCATTGCTTATATTTGTCTGGTTTGTCAAAGATCAGATGGTTGTAGATATGTTGTGTTGCCTCCGAGACCTCTGTTCTGTTCCATTGGTCTATATCTCTGTTTTGGTACCAGTACCATGCTGTTTTGATTACTGTAGCCTTGTCGTATAGTTTGAAGTCCGGTAGTATGATACCTCCCGCTTTGTTCTTTTTGCTTAGAACTGACTTGGCTATGCGGGCTCTCTTTTGGTAAGCTTGATTTTTAAAAAGCGGGGCAGGGTACCATTTCATTCAATTAAGGTAATGCATTAATTCCATTTAATAAATATTGGTTTCTGTCTACCATGTGCTAGGCACTATCTGACTTGCAGAGGGAAATCCAAACTGGTATCTTCCGTGCCATGCAATAAGGGCTACACTAGAAGGCTGCACTGGAGCACAGAGGTGACTCAGTGCTCCCCACAGGCACACACACCAGTGGAAAGTTTTTTTTTTTTTTTTGAGGCAAAGTGTCTTTCTGTCTCCAGGCTGGAGTGCAGTGGCAAGAGCTCAGCTCACTGCAACCTCTACCCACCAGGTTCAAGCGATTCTCCTGCCTCAGCCTCCTGAGTAGCTGGGACTGCAGGGGCGCACCACCATGCCTGCTAATTTTTTTGTATTTTTAGTGGAGACAGGTTTCACCAAATTGGCCAGGATGGTCTCAACCTGTTGATCTCGTACCCACCTGAGCCTCCCAAAGTGCTGGGATTAGAGGCATGAGCCATCAAGCCCGGCCCAGAAAGTCTTTTATCTATCACCAGGATGTCAAGGAACACTGGCCAGGAGCTAGGAGAGCTGGGCACCAGGAACATTTTTGAAACGGTACAGCTCTGTGATTTCAGAGATTATGTTTCTTCTCTACTATATTTTAGTTCGAACTTGTACTAATGTTTCTCTCCCTATCTTTCTTCTTGATAAGAAAAGCACAATTTGGGGTCAACTGATCCAACTCAGGTCTAAGTCATCTGCCGGGACCCCGTCTACAGGAAACGAAGTCTCCCTGCCACTTTCCCTCCACGTCCTGTCATTCTCCCAACGATCCCAAGACACCTCCCGCAGATGCGAAATATGCCGTTCCTCGGGAGCAGAGATTACTGGGATGACCGGGGGACGACATTCCCACCCGCACGATTCACGATCCTCCCAGTGCCTCAGACGCAGAGTCCCCACCACCACCTACCACAGCCTGCGGCACTGACCCAGCTCACAGTTTGAACTGCTCAGGTCGGAATGGAAACCACCGGAAACGGAAATTCACTGTTGCGCAGACTCCCAGAGGGAAACAAGAAGAGAAAAAAAAGAGAAGGCCGGGGACGACTTTCAGAAGAGAAACGGAAGAAAGACTCGTGAACAGCTGAGTGTGGGTGCAGGCGCCCTCCTCGAAGTGCGTTCCGCAGGTCCACATCTCTGCCGATTCCTCCGACCCTACCCTTGGAATCTGAGGCCTCAACTCCCACGGTGGGACTCCCCAGCAGCATGCACCACGCTTGCCCGAGTCTTTCCAGAAGGCCAGGGCGGCTGTGCGACTCTAGGGCATTCCAAAGTAATCAACTCAGCAGAGAAGAGCTAAAAACTCAGAGATTACATCTCACATACTGTGACTGGTCAAGTCACTTAAAAAGAAAGGACTGTTCTCATTGGTTAATCTCAATAGGCTGAATCACACCCCAGCATCAGTACCTGTAGCAAGCAGAAGTCAGAAGCCAGAGGCAGAAAGCAATCAGATACTCAGAGAAAGCTTGGCGGGGAGGGACGTGCGGGCCATAGGGGGAGCAGTCTGTAACAAAGGAAAGACAAAGTCACCCCATACAACCACTCATCAGCTTATGACAGCAGGCCACATCAACCACAACTGTTTGTAGCCTGAGGTGGCAGCATTCTACATGCTCACATCTGTGCTAATACTTTCCTCCCCCCTGCTCCCTCCCTGATGGCTCTTTCCCCATCCTCCCTGACAGCTGTCACATTCTAGAGCTCCTCTTCCTCCACCCGCTCTTTCATTTTGGTGATTTGGTGTTTCCCAGTTCAGTCTCTTGATGTCTTTCTGTATTATCTCATCCTATATGCACTCATTCCTCTACCCAGTCCCTATTCTTGACAAGCACACAATCCAGTGGGGGAGACAGATGTGTCACTAGAATAGGTACAATACATCACAGTCAATGCTGTGAAAGAAATATAACAAA
>NW_022437103.1:57819-60803 GCF_009761245.1 Sapajus apella
TGCCCAAACCCACAATGAGGAAGGAGCCCTTTCCTTGACAGCCTCATAATTAGGAGCACGCCTCCCTTTTTCCTGGGAGTCAGTACAACGCATTGTTATGCTGTGCCTGTGTGCTGTTTGGCTTGCTTCCTGCCTTTTGGGGCCAGTCTGAAAAATGAAAAGAACACATTATGCTTCAGAGGAGGCTTCCTTCGTTACCCTGAGAGAGGCTGTGAAATGGCCCTTCCAAAAAGACCTTCGTTTCATTTTCAGCCAAGAGCCTTTGTTCTCCCAAGTCCTTCTGAAGGAAAGGGAGCTAATAGCCAAGGCTGTGTTACGTGTTTCCTATTGTCTACATATTGGTTGCAAAAACCAGGCTGGAAGAAAATATACCAGTATTTTAGCAGTTGTTATCTCTGAATATGAGTGTAGAAGTGATACTTTTTCTTTTTTATACTTTCTGCATTTTTCTTTCTTTTTTAATTTTTTGTGTATTCTCTCTCTCTCTCTCTCTCTCTCTCTGTCTTACTTTGTTGCTTTCCTTCTTTCTTAAGAGTCTTGTTCTGTCATCTAGGCCGGAGTGCAGTGGCACAATCTTGGCTCACTGCAACTTCTGCCACCAGGGTTCAAGCGATTCTCCTGACCCAGCCACCTAAGTGGCTGGGATTATAGGCATGCACCACTACGTCCAACTAGTTTTTGTATTTTTAGTAGTAGAGATAGGGTTTTGCCATTTTAGCTAGGCTGGTCTTGAACTCCTGGCCTCAAGTTATTTGACCACCTCTGCCTCGACCATGCTAAGATTATAGGCATGAGTCATTGCGTTTGGTCCACCTTTCTGCATTTTTCTACTTGCAGAAACTATATCTAATTTTTGAAACTATGTCTACCCTCTGTCCAGGCACCATGGCTCACACTTGTAATTTCAGCATTTTGGTGGACAAAGGTGGGCAGATCACCTGAGGTCAGGAGTTCGAGACCAGCCTGGCCAATGTGGTGAAAACCCTACTGAAAATACAAAAAAATTAGCCAGGCGTGGTGACACATACCTGTAGTCCCAGCTACTCAGGAGGCTGAGGCAGGAGAATCACTTGAACCCAAGAGGTGGAGATTGCAGTGAGCCAAGATTTAGCCACTGCATTTCAGCCTGGCTGGGTTGCTCAGACAGGGGGACTTTGTTGCCCAAAAAATGGAGGGGTTTTTTTGAGACAGTCAGAGGGAGGCTGCCTCAAAAAAAAAAAAAGAAAAGAAAGAAAGAAAATAAGAGAGAAATTATATCCCCATGAAATGCTATTTTAAAAATGTTTTAAAAATATGTAAATATATAACATAGTAGGAGTAAAAGAGGTCATCTTGAGTTTGAACTGGAATCAGATCTATGTGTTCACATCTACTACTGGTGTGCTGGGAGCAGAGGTCTCCTTTGTAAGGATGGGCACCCCAGAATGTCAGAGATGGTTAGTCACAGCTGTTTTCCCAGCACCTACGACAGTAGGCACTCAAAATATGTTTTTAAAACACACTAGTGAGTGAATGACGGGGGAGGAATTCCTGCACATTGAGCCTGATCCAATCAGGTACTTGGTGGCCAGGGAGGCAGCCAGACTAGGCGTTCCTTGGCTTTGTCTCTCAGCCTAGCCTTTAATGTCCTGGGAGAACAGGATGTTGTAAGAAAAGACGGAATGGCCATCATCGTAACCACAAACGATCTTGCTTTAAAGCTGCATGAAGAAATTGCATCACAGAAGCTAGGGAAAGTATATTCCCTGCCCTGCTTCCCTGTAGACCACCCACACTGTTAGGCAAAAGGGACTTCTCTGTGAAACAGAGGTGAAGCCCATCCGCTGGAGCTGAGGTGCTTGGTGAAGCAACATAGCAGCCAGCAGCTTAAACCTGGTTTTGAGCAGGCTGGAGGCAGCTTAGTTTTCACCACACTGTTTCATAAATATACTTATGTGGGCAATGCCAAATTTTTGGCAATTCACATTTCTGCCTAATGATCAGGAATTAATGGCTGGGGTAAAAATTTCTCTAAAGCTGCATCATTTATATGATTTTATAGATTTTTGTGTCTACATAATGGTATAATTGGTTAAATTATTCCTTCAAAGGCTTACTCTAGTAAAATAACACATTTATTTTAGTTGCAAAAACCAAACCACAGAGAGCTCCTGCCAGCATACATTGGCACCCTTGGGAGTTTAGTTCTACTAGCAATTTGGACCCAGAAGCATTTGTGAAATCATATTAAATTAATAGTTTAATGTTCTTCAAATATGAAGCTCACACTCCAGTACTACTAAAAGAATAGTTGAACATGGACTAATAATATGTGTACAATGTTTCATTTACTATCCTTATGTAATTTTATTGGTATATTTCCTAGGTTATAAGCCATATATTAGAAACAGACAGTACAAATAATTAAAGTAACATCAATAGTAATTTTACTATTTTTTTCCTTCACTACCAACAAATATTCAGCTCATCCCCTCTAATTCATGTTCTTCACTCTGTAAGTGACTGTCACACTCTAAAAAGGCCTTGATTTTCTGGATTATGAAATGGTGTAATTCTCCTTGAGAATCTACAGGGCATGGCTACTTAGCCTGGCCAGGAAAGAATCATGGTTCCCATGGATTGTGGGGTTAAAAATAATTGATTTTAATATATCATTTTTATTATGCATGTAAAATGTTATCTCAAATACCAGAACTAAACCGATAGTTCCTTTCAGCATATTAAAAATGTAATTGAGGCCGGGCACGGTGGCTCACGCCTGTAATCCCAGCACTTTGGGAGGCCGAGGCGGGTGGATCATGAGGTCAAGAGATCGAGACCATCCTGGTCAACATGGTGAAACCCCGTCTCTACTAAAAATACAAAAATTAGCTGGGCATGGTGGCGCATGCCTGTAATCCCAGCTACTCAGGAGGCTGAGGCAGGAGAATTGCCTAGACCCAGGAGGCGGAGGTTGCGGTGAGCCGAGATCGTGCCATTGCACT
>NW_022437103.1:60903-71066 GCF_009761245.1 Sapajus apella
AAAAAAAAAAAAAAAAAAAAAATGTAATTGAGGGGGACTTCTGCCAAGATGGCCAAATAGGAACAGCTCCGGTCCGCCGTTCCCAGCAAGAGCGATGCAGAAGGCGAGTGACTGCCACATTTCCAACTGAGGTACCAGGTTCATCTCATTGGGACTGGCTAGACAGTGGGTGTAGCCCAAGGAGTGCAAACTGAAGCAGGGTAAGGCGTCACCTCACCAGGAAATTGCAAGGGGCCAGAGAACTCCCTCTCCTAGCCAAGGGAAGCCATTAGGGACTTTTCGGACACTCCAGCACTCTGGCACAAATACTGTGCTTTTCCCACAATCTTCACAACCCGCAGACGAGGAGATTTCCTCCGGTGCCTACCACACCAGTACCCCGGGTTTCCAGCACAAAACTGGGCAGCCGGTTAGCCACAGCAGACACCAGTGGTGCCCGGAATGCCAGCGAGACGGAATCACTCATTCCTGTGAGAAACAGGGCTCTGAAGCTGGGAAGCCAAGCGATCTGGCTCAGCAGGTCCCACCCCCATGAAAATCAGCAAGCTAAGATCCCCTGGCTTCAAATTCTCCCATCCAGCACAGCAGTCTGAGCTCAAGCTCAGACTTTACAGCCTGGAGGGAGAAGGAGCAGCAAGATGGAAACTCCATCTAAAAAAAAAAACAAACAAAAAAACCACAGGTCCCAGTGTGAATGCATCTTGAGGACACCAAGCTCAGTGACAGACGCCAGACACAGGCTGCACGGTGTATGATCCCATCCCTATGAATGTCCAGGACAGGCACATCCACAGAGAAAGGAAGGGGATTTGTGGTTACCAGGAGTGGGGGATTTAGAGAGATGGGGAGTGACAGCTAATTGGGTTTGAGGTTTCTTTGGGGGATATGGGAAATGTTCAGGAATTAGATAGCGGTGATGGTTGCACAACCTTGTGGATACACTAAAATCCCTGAATTGTACACTGTGAATGGGTGAATTGTAGGATGTGTGAATTATGTTTGTCAGGTTTTTGTTGAAAAGGAGTCTTGGTCTGTTGCCCAGGCTGGAGTACAGTGGCACAATCTCGGCTCACTGCAACCTCTGCCTCCTGGGTTCAAGTGATTCTCCTGCTTCAGCCTCCTGAGTACCTGGGATTACAGGCACGTGCCACCACGCCTTGCTTTTTTTTGTATTTTTAGTAGAGACAGGGCTTCACCATGTTGGTCAGCCTGATCTTGAACTCCTAACCTCAGGTGATCCACCCTCCTCAGCCTCCCAAAGTGCTGGGATTACAGGCTTGAGCTACCACCTCCGGCCAGAAGGAGGTTTTCTTATCCCTGTGTCACTACTAAAACGTTGAGGCTGAGAAAGGGGTTAACTAAGCAACTCACCAAAAGCCACACACCTGGATTCAAACCTAGGTCTCAGACTCCACCACCCGTGTAGTCAAACACAGCACATAAAAGAAACACTCTCTTTTTAAGTCACTGCATCTGCCACTTTATTTATTTATTGTCAATTGGAAAGGGACTGTGCAAATCTATTTTAGTTGGACCCCGAGGTCACAGAAGGAGAGCAAGGGCTTTGCTGGGACCAGAATCCGTTCCCCTGGCTCCCAGCTGGCTGCTGGCATAGGTGCCAGCTCCAGGCTATCCTGCACGATGGCCGCCCCAAGCCCTGTCTGGAGGTGCAAAGTCCATATTTATTGGAGGCTCAGTCAAGCGGGAAACATGGCTGCCACCATGATCGCCTAATTTTTCTGGGTTCACTTAACCACTGTCTCTGGTGGCATCAACAAGGTCACACGCAGGGACCCCATCCCTAACCGAGCGGCTTCCCAGGATGGAGCAGCCTCCCCAGGGGAGTCCAGGTCTCTCGGCCTCGGCGCCACCCCCGGGAGTGTCCGGCAGTGCTGAGCTCCCTTGTTTTTCTTTTTATTCCCCGAAATAAGGGACAATTAAGAGGAAAAAAAAGTGTCTCTTGGTCAACATATTTTAAAAATCCAAGATAGAAGAAACTAGGTTCTCTTCCAACTTAATTACCCTCTTCGTTAAAGAAAGTCATTTGGGAGAAAACGGGCATGAACTTCAGCGTCAGAATTTGCACATCCGCCTGTCTGCGGGGCAGGAACCTGGCAGCTCCCGCGGAAGTTAAGCGCCAGTCTTTCGCCCCCTCGTGGCCTCAGGCGGCACCCCATCATCTCCCTCTTTCTGGACAAGCCCCTTCCCACTGCTTGTATTTCACGTTGGGAGCCGAGACTGGGTGGTCTCGCCAGGTGGCTGTAGCTGCGGATGGTGAGTTGGTTCTAGGACTGAGGCCTCAGGGCAGCTCAGCCTGGAGCCCCTCGTACACGTAGTCACAGAGCCCAGGATTCCTCTTAAAGAGCACAGACCTGGGCCAGGCACAGTGACTCATGCCTAGAATCCCAGCAAATGGGGAGGCCGAGGCCAGAAGATCCCTTGAGCCCATGAGTTCGAGACCAGCCTGGGCAACATAGTGAGGCCCTGTCTGTATTTGACAAACAAACAAAGAGTACAGACCCAGGAGGAAGCTCATATCCACCCCAGTCTCAGCCTCCAGCCATGTCAGGTATTATCAGGCCATTTTACAGACACAGCAGCTGAGGTCAGGCAAGTTTAAATAAAAAGCTTAAGGTCACACAGCCTTAAACAACAGAGAGCCCCTCTGGTCTCAAGTTTCCCTGCAGACTCAGCCCCCTCCTGAAGCCCAGCCTGGCTGAGCGCTGACCTGGTCTTCTCGGCCACACAGGGCTGTGGGCCGCCTGGAGCAAGCTGACGTTTCCTGTGACAATTTCTGCCCAGGTTAACACCACTCTGCCAGCCAGGACGCTGCTGCTCGTCTGGGGCCCCTATGCCATCCTGTATCTATATGCGGTCATCGCAGACGTGACTTCCATCTCCCCCAAACTGCAGATGGTATAGATACTTCTCGTACCCAGAACTAGACCCCTCTCGTCTTTGTGTCTGTCTCACCTCATGTCTCTTTGTGGATTTATGGCCTCTGTGCCAGTCTCTTCCTCTCTATTTCTTCCTTTGCATACTCACAATGCATAGAGCATTAGTTCGCCCCCCTAATCCCCCACCTCATTCCTGAGTTAGACCAGGCTGCTTTTTGACATTGCCCAAATCTCATGTGAGATGACAGGGACAGCCAGCCAGATGGTGCACATATTCTGTGAACAGGGCGTTGAGATTGGTGCCCAGGCGGGGAGCAGGTGCGCCTGGACAGGAGTGTGGCTGCATGGGGCTCCGTGAGCCCTGCGTCTCTGCCAGCTAGTCAGGGAGGGCTCCAAGCCTGCAGAACCCAACGATTGGCAGCTGCAGGGGGAGGGTGACTGGGGTCACCAGGTGGGACCCCAGAGAGAGGTGCAGTGGCTTTGAAGCTTCTTTCCTGGACTTTTCTGCCACAACAGGTGCCCACCCTCATTGCCAAAATGGTGCCCAAGATCAACACCATCAACTATCTCCTGGGCAATGAGATGGTCTGCAGGGGAATCTGGCAGTGCCTCTCACCGTAGAAGAGCAAGAAGGACCAAGCCAAGTGAGGCTGTCACCCTGGACTGAGCCCCAGGCCAGGAGGCTGACCCAGGAGTCCTGCCCAGCAGCCTCAGCAGCCAAGCCCAGACACTCTCACACCATCCTCAGTGGCCCCTGGAGCCTGGCCCTAGGCTGGACATAAGGATTCAGAAAGACACCAGGTTGCACGGAAAGAGCCAGATGGACCTGAGTGTCGGTCACAGCCCTCTACACTCAAGGCTGAGAGGCCTCAGGAAAGTCACTCCTTTTTAAAAGTAATAATAAACCTAAGGGAGTAGAGGGCAGTTTTGTTACATGGGTAGATTGCCTACTGGTGAAGTCTGGGCTTTTCGTGTAACCATCACCCTAATAATACACATTGTACCCATTCAGTCATTTCTCATCCTTCACCCCCTCCCACCTTGTCACCCTTCTGAGCCTCCAATATCTATGAACTCCATGTCCATGTGTGCACATTATTAAGCTCCCACTTACAAAGTGAGAACATGTGGTATTTGACTTTCTGTTCTTGAGATATATATATATATACACACACATATATATATAAACATTTTCTTTATCCAATCATCTGTTGATGGGTTGATTCCATATCTTTGCTACTGTGAACAGTGCTGTGTTAAACATACAAGGGCAGGTTTCTTTCTGATATGCTGATTTCTTTTCCTCTGCGTAGATACCGGTAGTGGGACTGCTGAATCAAATGGTAGCTCCATTTTTAAGACAGCATGGAGAAATCGCCCTACCGTTTTCCACAGGGGTTGTACTAATTCACAGTCTCACCAACAGTGCACAGGCGTTCCCTTTTCTCTGCATCCTCACCAGTATCTGTTATTTTTTGACTTTTTAATAATAGCCATTCTCACTGGCGTGAGATAAGATCTCATTGTGGTTTTAACTTCCATTTCGCTAATGACTAGCGATGTTGAGCATTTTTTCATATGCTTCTTAGCCACCCAAATGTCTTTTTGAAAAACGTGTCAATTCATGTTTTGCCCACTTTTTAATGCTGTTATTTGGACTTTTTTGTTGAGTTGAGTTTCTTATATAATCTGGATAATAGTCCCCTACTGGGCAACATAGTTTGGAAATATTTTCTCCTGTTCTGCAGGTTGTCTGTTCATTCTGTTGATGGTTTATTTTGCTGTGCAGAAACTTTTTTAGTTTAATTAAGTCCCATTTGTCTTTTTTTGTTTTTGTTGCTTGTGCTTTTGAGGTTTTTGTCATAAATCATTTGCCTAGACCAATGCCCAGAAAAGTTTTTCCTAGATATTCTTCTAAGATTTTTATAGTGTCAGTTTTTACACTTAAGTCTTTAATTCATCTTGAGTTGATTTTTTTTTCTTTTTAAGACAGGGTCCTGCTCTGTCGCCCAGGCTGGAGTGCAGTGGCACCATCATAGCTCACTGCAACCTTTGCCTTCCAGGTTCAAGCAGTTCTTATGCCTCAGCCTCCTGAGTAGCTGGGATTGCAGGCACATACCACCAAGTCCGGCTTTTTTTTTTTTTTTTTTTTCTTTTTAGTAGAGACAGTGTTTCACCATGTTGGACATGCTGGTCTCGAACTCCTGACCTCGAGTGATCCACCTGCCTCCCAAAGTGCTGGGATTACAGGCATGAGCCACCGTGCCTCGTCTTGAGTTGATTTTTATATATGGTGAGAGATATGGGTCCAGTCACATTCTTCTGCATATGGCAATCCAATTTTGCCAGCACCATTTATTGAACAGGGTGTCCTAACATCACTCCTTCTAAACCTTCTAACCCTTAACATGAGGATGTTAAATGGACTTCACAGGGTTGATGTGAGGCTGGAAGGTAACATGTACTCACTAAGCACATAGAAAATACTCATTAAAACAGAGCTGCTTGTTAAATCTTGGCCACACCCTCCAGGGACTCAGTCTTACATAGAAACGGGTCAAAGCCTCGGGGTTTGCTTGTAGGAGCTCAAGCTAGGCTGCCAGCGTTCAAACACGACCAATTAAACTGTGATCGGCTGCCAGTCACTTCTGCCTGTGCATCATTTCCCAAGTTGGGAGGCAAGATGACGGCAGTGGCAACCTGACTGCATAGAAAGGACCAGAACAGACGCGCAAACTTGGGCTCGCGCTTCCTGGCCCGGCGCGGAACCCGGGGCGCCCGGAGCCCCGCCATGTCGCAATCCAACCGGCAGAAGGAGTACAAATGCGGGGACCTGGTGTTCGCCAAAATGAAGGGTTACCCACACTGGCCGGCCCGGATTGACGAGATGCCCAAGCTGCCGTGAAAGCAACAGCCAACAAATACCAAGTCTTTTTTTTCGGGACCCACGAGACAGCATTCCTTGGCCCCAAAGACCTCTTCCCTAAGAGGAATCCAAGGAGAAGTTTGGCAAGCCTAACAGGAGGAAAGCGTTCAGCGAGGGGCTGTGGGAGATCGAGAACGACTCTACCGTCAAGGCTTCTGGCTATCAGTCCTCCCAGAAAAAGAGCTGCGTGGAAGAGCCTCAACCTGAGCCTGAAGCCACAGAGGGCGACGGTGATAAGAAGGGAAATGCAGAGGGCAGCAGCGACGAGGAAGGGAGGCTGGTCATCCACGAGCCAGCCAAGGAGAAGAACGAGAAGGGAGCGCTGAAGAGGAGAGCGGGGGACCTGCTGGAGGACTCTCCTAAACGTCCCAAGGAGGCAGAAAACCCTGAAGGGGAGGAGAAGAAGGCAGCCACCTTGGAGGGTGAGAGGCCCCTTCCTGTGGAGGTGGAAAAAATAGCACCCCTTCTGAGCCCGCCTGTGGCCGGGGGCCTCCCCAAGAGGAAGAAGAAGAGGAGGAAGAAGAGGAAGAGGCTGCCAAGGAAGATGCTGAGACCCCAGGCGTCAGAGATCATGAAAGCCTGTAGCCACCAATGTTTCAAGAGGAGCTCCCACCCTGTTCCTGCTGCTGTCTGGGTGCTACTGGGGAAACTGGTCATGGCCTGCAAACTGGGAACTCCGTTTCCACCCCAGCCTGCTCTCCTCTTCCACTTACTTTTCTCATTCCAAGCCCAGCCTGTGGAGATTGACCTGGACGGAGCAGGCCACCTGGCCCTCAACTCTAGGTCCCCATACTCCTGTGATCTGAGTCAGAGCCATGTCTTCTGCTCCCTGGGATGAGATGAGGCCACTGTGTTCCTTCCACTTAGAGCTATTTTCCAGGCTTTTGCTGGGGCCTGGGCCAACTGCTCCCACCTCCTGACAACCTTCTTCCACTCTCCTAGGCATTCTGGACATCTGGGTTGGGATCAGGGGTAGGAATGGAAAAGATGGAGCATAAACAGCAGGGTGGGCTTGTGGGGCCTGGGAGGGGCAATCCTCAAATGGGGGGTGGGGGCAGCACAGGAGGGTGGCATCTTCCTGAGCTCCTGTTCCCTGCTACACCTGTTATCCCAGCTGCCTAGATTCAGGGAAAGTGGGACAGCTTGTAGGGAAGAGACTCCCTGCCATAAATCCTTGATGGCTGACAACACCCATTTTTCCTTTTGTTGACCCAAGAGTTCTGGGAGTTGTAGTTAATCATCAAAAGATTTGAGGCTTCCAAGTTGTTTGGGCCAAGGACCTGAGACCTGAAGGGCTGACTTTACCCGTTTCGGTGGGAGTGTTGAGCATCTATCCCCCTTTAGATCTCTGAAGCCAGAAATGGGATACTTGAGAAGACCCCTAGCTGCCTTTTCCCTCTCCACACAGTGCTCAAGGCCAGCTTATAGTCATATATATCACCCAGACATAAAGGAAAAGTCACATTTTTTAGGAAATGTTTTTAATAAAAGAAAATTACAAAAAAAAAATTTTAAATACCCCTAACGTTTTGTGTGCTCCGCATTCTGCTCCTTCCTTCCCCATCATTGCCCCCATTTCTGAGGTGCACTGGGAGGCTCCCCTCCTATTTGGAGCTTGATGACTTTCTTTTTGTAGCTGGGGCTTTGGTGTTCCTTCCAGTGTCATTTCTCATCCACATACCCTGACCTGGTCCCCTCAGTGTTGTCACCAGATCCGATTTGTAATCCACTGAGAGGACAGAGGGAAATAAGTGCCCCCTCCCACCCTCTTCCTAATGATATCTCTATGCTTCTCTTTAGTCTCTTGTCTCTTTTATCCTGACCCCCTTCCTTGGGCTCTGATAAAAATTTGCTGACTGTAGCTTTGGAAGTTTAGCTCTGAGAACTGTAAATGATTTCAGTTCTAGGAAAATAAAACCCATCGATTACTAAAAAAAAAAAAGGACCCGAACATTCCCTGGCATGGTAAGTGCTCATGAAGTGTTAGCCACCAGCGACCTGCACATTGCTTTAAAATGTTTTGAGGTTCATTGCCAATGTAGAAAAATCAGGACAATTTGTTTAAATCCAGATGTCAGAAGATGAGGCCTTACCAGGCGGCCTTCCTACAAAGTTCAAATTTGCAGAGCTCAGGGAAGCTTGGGTCTTTGCCCAGGACACATGCTCTTCTGTCAGCTGCAGTGCCTGTGCTCCCTGTGGATCCTGTGGGCCTCTGGATTTGTGACTAGAGCCATCATGGGTCCCCAAGAGAAGGAGACAAGGCCAAACATATCAGAGTCCTCACCTGTGCCCAGAGGAGAAGCAGGGAGGAAGGCAGTTTGGCCAGGCTGCTTTCAGGGATGGCTTAAGCTCAAGCCCTGCATCCCCAAGGCTTCCTGGAGGAGGGAAAGGTGGGCTTGGGCATAGCCACCCTGGCCTGGGTTGGCAGGAGATGGGAAGGGCTGAAGCAGCACCTGGTGGGGTATGACCACAGTCCCGCCAGAAGCTACTCACTTCAGAAACCCCATGTCTGCCCACATCCCCAATTCCCACTCATGGAGTGGGCTTGGACTCATCACCTTTGGGCTTTTCTGCCCATGTTCCCAAGCACGTTTAGGATCTTTGTGCCCTGTTAACAGACACTGCATGCAGGGCCTCTCCTCTGCCCTCCTTCCCACCCGCCTCACAGCCTCCCCTGTACCCCTGCCTTTCTTTAAGCAACTCAGCTGCCTCTGGAGGAAGAGAACAAAGGAGGTGGCTGAATCCTGTCTGAAGTCCACCTCCTCGTGGGCCCTTGGCACAGTCACTGAGCTTGGATAGGAATCAAAGTCTGCCCATCCCTGGCACTTGGCCTGGGAGAAGTTAGACCACAGCCTGCAGAGGCCTAAATTCTTCTCAGGCTCAGTTTGCTTTGCCCAATCCCCAGGGTGATGGATTCACAGCCCTCAAGCTCTCTGCTGATTTTCTACAATGAATATGTACCAGTTTTGCAATCACAGAAACATGTAAATAAAAATGTTACTTCTACCTCCTTCAGTGTTTTATCCCTGACTGTAGTTGTGTGTTCCCTGCAGAGCCCATGGGTTTGTGACACTAATTCAGGAGTCCCCATTATGTTTATACGCAGGAGTCCCCGAATGTATATCAGCAGCTTCTACAGAGTCAGCACTTTGGAAGCAGACGTGGCGAGTGCAGGGTCCTGAGTGAGACCCAGGGCCCTGCAGGGAAATGGAGATTGTGCACAAGGTGACCGAGGAAGTCTGATGAGAAGGCACAGCTGACCCAGGACCATGGAGGCAGAAGAAAGCAAGCTCCGTCCCACAGAGCGGAGGGGAGAAATAGATAAGCCCCATCAGTCTGACTTTGCTGAATGTCCTTCCCACCAGCCTTCCTCTCCTGCCTCCTCCCAGGCTCCTCTGGAGCAACTGCTCACCCTTTCTTGGGCACCTCTAGGTCTTCTTTCTCAAATTCACTTGTGTCTCCTTAATGCCACCCCCTGCAGACACAGTGAGTTTTAGGGGGACACACCAACAAGTTGGTCATCACAGACACCGCAATGCTCTCTCCGAGTTCCGTGCAGCCCTGGAGAACTGCGGCCACACGTGGAAAGGGGAACAAGAGCAAGGGTGAAGGCCAAGTCTGGAGAAGTCAGGAAGGAAAAAATAAGTGTGAAAACAGCAGAGACAGTGACAAAGCCTCATCTGCAGAGCACAAGGGCCCAGGGCATCTTCATCGGAGGCCTGGAGAATCTGCCCAACCTTCCCTTGCCCTGGCCTCTAGCCACACTCTACACTAAAGAACACACTGATACACAGACCCACAGACTGGACTTGGAAGGGGTCACCAGGAGGCAGGTGGACGTCCAGAACCAACAAGAACCAAGCACTGAAAAATGCGACCTCCAGCATCACATCCTCATTTGTAAGCCAGCATCCATTTCACCCTGAATTCCTGTCTGTGTCACTTAGTTCTGACATATTCACGTATCCATCCAATACATATCTACCGAACAGCTGCTGTGTGTCAGACACGTGCTTGATGTGACGATGCAATACCAAGGTTCTTTCCAGATACTGCTGGAAAATGTCCACTGTCTCTTTATCTCTTCATTACATTTGTGAGTAAAATACAGGTGTTAACAAAAGCTAGGAAATCAAAGAGAGAAATTACAGTACAGCTGCGTCCATGTAAGTGGAATCAGGTATAATAATAAGCTTTATCAAGACAGCCCAGAAGATTCTTTTAAAATCTCTACAAGTCCTTTTCACAAAACTAAACACTTATCCCAGGCTCTATATAAATACAGCGTGCACTCTGCTTCATTGTGAACTTGGTTTAATTGTATTTCAACGGAATTATCC
>NW_022437103.1:71166-96615 GCF_009761245.1 Sapajus apella
TAAACACTTATCCCAGGCTCTATATAAATACAGCGTGCACCCTGTGCTTCATTGTGTACTTGGTTTAATTGTATTTCAACGGAATTATCCCCCACTGACTTTCAATGCATAGCCAATTTTAGCCCCATTCTGGATTTTAAAAAATTTCTATTTGACTTGGGAACCACTGTTTTTTTTTCTTTTCTTTTTTCTTTTCTTTCTCTCTCTCTCTTTTTTAAACCACATAGTCCTCTGTAAGCAAACCACCATTATTTCTAAGAAGAGTTTTCCCTAAATTGCAATCCACATAGGAAGGCCCCATAACACGCATTCCTGTGGTGTGACCAGGCCCTGCTGTCCCCTCGCTGGGTAGCCTTGGGAGTCAAAACCCGCTCTGGTCCATCCCCTCCATCATCTCAGTCCCTGGGGGCTCTGACAAACACTATCGAAATTTTTTTCTCCACACTAGATATTTGTGGTGGACTGAATGTTTGTGTCCCCTGAAATTCCTATGTTGAAACACTAATGCCAAGTGTGGCTGTACTGGAAGTACAGTTAAATGAAATCATAACAGTGAGGACTGATCCCATAATATTGTGTCCTTATGAGAAGAGACACCAGAGGGGCTGAACTCTCTCTTCCCCGATCCCACACAAACCTCCAGGAAAGACCATGTGAGCTTACTGTGAAAAGATGGCCCAGCCCAAGGAGAGAGCCCTCAGCAGACACCAAACTGCCGGCACCTTGATCTCGGACTTCCATCCTCCAGAAATGTGCAAAATAAATTTCTGTTGCTTGAGCCACCCAGTCTATGTATTTTGTTATAGCAACTTTAACAAACTAATACAATGTTACATCAAAGCTCATCATTGAAGCAGATGATAGTGGAGGGGACGAACAGCCCAGCTGGTACCCCCAGCCCCAGAAAACCCAGTGCCACTTCTGCAGAACCCCAGGGTTGTACAAAACCCAATTTAAAAGTCATCAAATTTGGCTTCTAAGATTCCTCCCACTCTAAGATCCATTGACTCTAGAATATATTTATTTTGCAAAGAAATGTAAGGACAGTAGAATATTATCACCTACTTCGTCTTCTCTCTGGGAAAGATGGCTCTGCCTATTGCCAAATGGACTTGACATCACAAATAAAGTAGCAAGTTGTAACCAAGGTAAAGCACCGGCCCCTTCCCTAGACCTTCACTGGCACAATTTTCCTGGGGAGGGAGAAGGCTGTGCATTTGATTGGCTGGCAAAAAAGTATATACCAATTAGATATTACCTGAACTGTACAGTATCTGTATTCCTCTCCCCGCCACACCTTTTTTTTTTTTTTTTTTTTTTTTTTGAGACCAAGATTCACTCTTGTTGCCCAGGCTGGAGAGCAATGGTGCAATCTCAGCTCACTGCAACCTCTGTCTCTCAGGTGCAAGTGATTCTCCTGACTCAGTTTCCTGAGTAGCTGAGATTACAGGCATCTGCCACCAAGCCTGGCTAATTTGATATTTTCAGTAGAGACCAGGTTTCTTCATACTGGTCAGGCTGGTCTCGAACTCTTGACTTCAGAGGCCTGCCTCAGCCTCCCAAAGTGCTGGGATTACAGGCATGAGCCACTGTGCCCAGCCTATATTTTCTCTTAAAGGGAAAAGGGATTCTGCAAATTTTCTACGTAGATAAATAAATTCATTGGCAGCCGGGCATGGTGGCTCACACCTGTAACTCCAGCACTTTGGGAGGCTGAGGCAGGCAGATCACAAGGACAAGAGATAGAGACCACTCCAGCCAACATGGTGAAACCCAGTCTCTACTAAAAATACAAAAATTAGCTGGGCGTGGTGGTGCACGCCTGTAATCATAGCTACTTAGGAGTCTGAGGCAGGAGAATTGCTTGCACCCGGGAGGTGGAGTTTGCTGTGAGCCAAGATTGTGCCATTGCACTCCAGCCTGGTAACAGAGGGAGACACCATGTCAAAACAAACAAACAAACAAACAAACAAATTCATTGGCAAAGAGGTTGGTCTAATTTATTCATATCTTTCTTTTTGCCACAAAATTAATAGAATTTCTGCTGTTCCCCCTGTCGGGGATACCCCAGTCCAATTCTCTCAAATACAAGCTCACTTTCCTTCCCACCACAACGGCATCTCTTCTTGTGTTTCCCATCTATGTAAATGTTACTACTATCTGTCCTGTCATCTAAGGTAAAAGAAGAGTGAAGGAGGGAAAAGCAGAGATCTGACATGCATAAACACTCACTGGGGCCCACAGAACGTGAGGGTGGAGCAGTGCTCAGCAGGTACCACGAGGTGGCAGTGCCCTCTCAATGATCGATGCATCCTGAGCTGCCAGCCCTGATGGTAGTGCCTCTCTGCAGAGCTAGGGGTCTCCTGGCAAGGCTGCTTGGGTGGATAATGGATTCCTGAAGGATTTATGACACGCTTTCCTTTGCCTGCTCATGGTACAGAAGCCTGATGCTTAGCTGTTTCTACCTCAAATGATGACATGATTCCACATCTTTTCTAAAGGAAACAGAATGTCATGCCCATTGGCCAGAGGAGTCTTTGATGGCCCCGTGGAATCAGTCCCTTTTCTCTGCCTATAGAACAGCCATTGACTTTCTAGCCAAATGGAGGCCTCCAGAGCCCCGCACACCACAGCATTTCTATGAGAGATCTGGGTCTGGGTTTTGTCTTTGTCTGACTGATAAGTCAGAGCAGTCCCTGGATTTCTCCTACCTGGGGTTGTTCACCTGAAAAGTGATGATGATTTCCCCTGATGCTGCAATCACAGGTGGAAGCACACTGAACACTGTGGGGTGTGGGGCAAGAGGGTCCAGAGAAGCTGCCCACACCTCAGGCAGATGCAGAATAAATGACATTTGGCAATTGTGAGCAGTGTTTCTAAGGTAACGAGGCCTCAAAAAGCCCTGGATGAAGGCCAGAGACATAATCCTTAAGTCTTCCCTCTGTTCTTGGTTGAGGGAACTTGCTGCACCACTCTTAAGCTGCTCCTTGGCCCAACACCACACACCTGCTCTTCCCTCCCTCCACCTGGCAGCTCTCACAATGGCCTCCATTGTCCCCTGCACAGCATCCTCAGCTCAGCTGCCCTGCCCTCTGCAGCTGTCCAACACATGCACCGCCTTCGCCTTCTAGATCACAGCCAGCTTGGCAGATTGGAAAGGGCTCAGCTTTGGGTGTTGGAAAGCCCTGGGCATGAATCCAGGATTTATCGTTTATTCAATGTGACAAAGATTCTCTGCTGAACCAAACTTGAGCCAGGCTCTTGAACCTTCTCCTACGCCCATCTATGCACTTACTTGTAACACCCAGTTATAGTAAAGAACACTATTAAGTTAGTTTAGCAAGAATCATCAGCCCCTCAATATCTGATCATGTTTCTCAGTCTGCCCCATCCACCAGGTGATCTCTGATCACCCTGGCCTGTCTTCAGCAAGAATCTTGTTTGATAGGTTTAGCCAGAATCCCCTTTATTCTTGATGTTTTATCCTAGTAAATTTCCATTCAGCAAACCACACCCTGCTCCTGGGCTATTACTTCCCACTTGTCCATCTCTCTCGCCCAATGCAACATTCCATTGCAGCTGTCCCTCCACCTACAGCAATGGTCCTGAATAAAGTCTTTACCATGTTTTGACGAGTGTTTTTGAATAGTGTTTTTTAACAAATATTTAAAAAAGTTTGAACAAATTTCTTATATCTGAGTTTGTTCCACATCCACAAAAATGGACCCATTTGGGTGGCATACTTTAAAGCACATGGTACACGGTAGGTGTTCAATCGATACTGGATACATTCCATCAGGGACTTCATCATCTACTCTCACTCAAGAAAAGGGTGTGTAGGAGAATTATCATAATTGACTGGCAATTACACACCACAAGTGTCCCAACTATTCCCTCATTTAATCCGCGCAACATTCTCGAAATCACAGTTCTCAACTGTGTTTGCACATTTGAATCACCTGGGGCCTGGTGACTCAGTGTGTTGTCCCTGCACCAGAAGCCCCAACCTCATTTAGGAGTTTGTTAGAAATGTCTCAGGGTTGGGCGTGGTGGCTCATGCCTGTAATCCCAGCACTTTGGGAGGCTGAGGTGGGAGATCATTTGAGTCCAAGAGCTCAAGACCAGCCTAGGCAACACAGCAGGGCCTTGTCTCTGTAAATACACACATACACACATACATACATACACATATACATAATGCATACGTACATAAAATACAATAATTAAAAAAGAAATGTTTTGGGCCCTCAGGTCTCAGGGCCCAGCTCAGAACTCCTTAATCCAAATCCTTATTTTAACAACTCCCCAGAGGTGCTTTGTGCGCATCTTAAAACTTGTGAAGCACCAGAGAGCCTTACAGTTATAGCTGTCTAGGTCCCTGGTACAGAGATTCTGATGTAATAGGTTTAAAAGGCTTTTTAAGCTCCCAGGTGATTCTAATATGCAGCCATGAGTGAGAAACACCGCTTTTGGGAGATGGTATGAACAGTTCTGTTTCATGAAGAGTGATTTAGCTGAGCTTTACTCTGAGTTATCTCTGAGGCCATTGTTTGCTGTTTTATATGAATATGTATTTCTCTCTAGACATTCATTCCTCTCTACTTGCTCTTGTTCTATGGCTTGCTCTCATCTTTCTCTTACTAGTCCCTCCAAATTCCAAAGACCATAGGACAGCAGGAGAGCCTCAGCCCAAGTCTTCATTTTATCATCATGATATCATCGACAAGATAATAGGACCAGGGTTTTTAGTGGAGACATTAAAGCATAAGAGGCTAAAAATACTGCTTAAGGTCGTACAGTAAATGAGAAAGCTTGTTTTCTGCCACCGGGCACAGGGATTTTTGGTTATCAATGCAGGCAGTGCAATCTAGGACGCTGTAGGGAGCATGTCTCAAACTCTTAGGTGCACACAAATCATCTGGGATCTTGTTAAACACAGACTCTGCTTCAGTAGGCCTGAGTAGGGATCAACGCTGCGTTTCCTCTTCTTCTTTTTTTTTTTTTTTTTTGAGATGGAGTCTCACTCTGTTGCCAGGCTGGAGTGTAATGGCACGATCTCTGCTCACTGCAACCTCCACCTCCTAGGTTCAAGCAATTTGCCTTGCCTCAGCCTCCCAAGTAGCTGAGACTACAGGCGTGTTTTACCATGCCCACCTATTTTTTATATTTTTAGCAGAGACAGGGTTTCACACCATGTTAGCGAGGATGGTCTTGATCTCCTGACCTCATGATCCACCTGCCCTGGCCTCCCAAAGTATTGGGATGCCCAGGCGTGCATTTCTGACAAACTCCCAAATAAATCAATGTTACTCAAGTTGCAATGTGTTCAGCCAAAGCAACAGATTATGATCCTAGCTGCCCCTCTGTCACTTCCCAGCCTCTGACTGGGTGTTCATTGTCTCTGACCTGCCAGATGATTCAGATCAATGTTTCAAGTTGTGTCATTGGACTCAGCTCTGAAAACCTCCATGCCAGGCCTAAAGTGCCACTTGGGGGCACTCTGGGTGCCCCTCCCTCTGGCATTATCTGTTGCAGAGCAGCTGTTGGGTGTTCAACATTCAACGACAATTCAACAAATATTTAGTGAGCTTACCTATAAGTCAGGGACAAAGTTTAAACGAGACGGATATGGTCCTCATGAGGGGCTTACATTGTACTGACAATAAACAAATAAATGTATAAAAGAGATCGTTACAAATTGTGATAAGCACTTTGGAGGACATAAACTAGGGATCAGATAGGGAAGCTGGGAGAGGTGGTCAGGAAAGACTTCTCTGAGGAGGTGATATTTGAGCTGTAACTTGAAGGATAAGAATAAAGCAGTCGGGTGAGGGCAAGAGGGAAATATTTCAGGCAGGGGGAACAGCAACTGGAAAGGGCATGGCTGTTCAAGGACCATGAAGAGGTATGAGGCTGGGGCAGAGAGCCCAAAGAGAAGCAACAGGAGTCTCAGGGGCCATGTCCATCCAGTAGGACTGGCGGGGACAGGGAAGGAGAAGAGTGAGTTTTATTTTAAGAGCAAATGAAAATCTTTGAAAGGTTTTTATCAAGAAAGTAACCAGATCTGGTTTCCATTTTTAACTGATCTCTCTGGCTGCTGTTTGGGGGCTACACTGAACAGCAGAGGCTGGAAAGTGAAGTAGGGATTTTTACAATAGTCCAGAAGTCCAGACCAAAGATGCTGCTGCCTTGAACTAGATGGTGGTGATGGTAACAGTGAGATATGGACAGATTTGGTGTATAGTTTTGAAAACAGGTATTACATGACTTGCTAGAGGTTTAAGTAAGTTTATCAGTCTGGGTGCTTTTGATTTCAGGTAACAGAAAATCTAAATATTAACTGTGTTTGAAAAATAAGCACAACTTACAGACTCACACAAATGAAAAGTGGAAGAGTGGAGGCTTCAGGCAAGGTTTGATCAGGACTCCAGTTCTATTTTTCTGATTCTCAGGTCTACCCTTTCTGTCTCCCACTCCCTATGTGTCCATTTATCCTTATGCTAACTTTATTAATAACTGCAAGATGGCTCCAAGAACATATACAGACATGACTGTGAGTTGGTTCTGTTCACATATAGGAGGAATAGAAGGAAGCAAGCACCATTCTAAACAACCATAAAACAAAAATCTTGAGTTGTGGCTGGATTGGACCACTTTTTTTTTTAGACGTAGTCTCGCTTTGTCACTCAGGCTGGAGTGCAGTGGCATGATCTCAGCTCACTGCAACCTCCGCCTCCTGGGTTTAAGCAATTCTCCTGCCTCAGCCTCTTGAGTAGCTGGGATTACAGATGCCTGCTACCATGCCAGCTAATTTTTGTATTTTTAGCAGAGACTGGGTTTCACCATGTTGGCCAGGCTGGTCTCAAACTCCTGACCTTGTGATCTGTCCACCTCAGCCTCCCAAAGTTCTGGGATTACAGGCATGGGCCACCTCAACCGGCCAGTTGGATGACTTCTAAACAAATCCCTGTTTCCAGGAGAATTAACAAGATAGTTGGCTTAATACTCCCATCAATCCCCAGTTGCCAATGGATTGATTAGCTTAGCTTCGATGGGAGTTACTGGAAACAATCACCGTAGATAAGGGAGTGACATTATTTTGATTAACTTGGACCAATAAAGGTAGGAATGTAGTCAGTCCTACACAAATGACATAGTTGCTGAGTAGTGGGGGAGGGCAGAATGGATGCTGAAGAGAAAATTCCTATTTCCATGTGTAAATGAGGTGAGGTTTGAGGACATGGGAGTACATAAGGATGGTACCTAGGGTTTTGGAGGTGCCATATACCAAGATGAGAAAGACAAACCAGGCTTGGGGGAGAGTAAATACAGATGTCGCTTAGATCCTCAGGTATTTGAGTCTAGGGAGCATCCTCAGGTATTTGAGTCTAGGGAAATATGAGCAAGAGCTGAAGGGAGTTGTCCTGGGTGGAGTCACCCACATCACATGGCATCCTCTAGGTGTAGGACAGAGTGACAAACTTTCAGCCACTAACACAGTCTCTCCCTGACAGCTCAGGAGTCAGAAGAAAAACCCTGTGATGACAGGGTTAGAACTAGTGATTCTCTAAACCAAATAAAGCCATGAGCATCAATATTCTGCTACTAAAGGAATAAATGAAGATCTAAATGAATACATTACAATTAAACATCTTTTTCATGTCTTTTGTTTGAGCAATCCTCAGAACAATGAAAGAAAAGTAGCAGGAAGAGAATTTAGAATCCCATTTTTCAGATGAAGAAGCTGAGATGTGCACAGGTTACGTGGTACCTCAGATCCATCAGAGCCTGAGTTTGAAATTTGTCCTCTTGATCCTAAATCTAGTCCCCATGCCCTGCAGATCCAAACATCTATGATCAGATAAATCTGTTCCTGGAGACAATATATCTATAACCAAAGATACTCTGTGACTCAAGTCAGCACATGGTAAGACTTTTTCAGATGCTGTGGAAAGTGACTTAACAGGGAGGCAGCAGGTGAGACATAAAGAACCTTGGTCTCCTGGTGAGAAAAGACACCTACTTTGGAGTTCCAGCTTTACTGCTCCCATCCTGTGTGACTCTGGGTGAGCCATTGAATTTTTCTGGACTGCATTTTCATTTATGATACGTTGGATTAGATCAGTTATTCTCAAACTTAAAAAAAATAAAAATAAAAACTGAAGCAATCCTTAGGTCACTGGTTGAATTCCAACTGGAAGAAGGTGCCTTACACTTTGGCCGGGCGTGGTGGTTCACACCTGCAATCCCAGCACTTTGGGAGGCAGAGGCAGGCAGATCACTTGAGGTCAGGAGTTCAAGACCAGCCTAGCCAACATGATAAAAACCCATCTCCATCAAAAATACAAAAATTAGATGGGAATGGCGTGTGTGACTGTAATTCCAGCTACTTGGGAAGCTGAGGCCGGAGAATCACTTGAATCTGGGAGGTGGAGGTTGCAGTGAGCCAAGATCGTGTCACTGCATTCCAGTCTGGGCAACAAAGTAAGACTTCATCACACTCCACAGAAATAAAATAAAATAAAATAAATAAATAAATAAATAAAAGCATTTTCTTTGAGGAAAAGAACACACACACCAGGAAACATAAATAAATCCTAGCATAACTTCTCCTATCAAATGTTTAAGATGGTGAATGGGGATAATCCTCCACCCCCAGGACTATCATCCTGGAAATCTTCAATGCACTCTGCTTTGCTTTCTAGGAGTCTCTGGGTTGCATCTCTTTCTAGGTAAGTCCTGAGATTGTCTGCCTTCTCCCAGTTCTAATGCCCCAACTTCTCCAGGAAAACGGCCTCACAGTCCCTCTCTTCACACCTGGCCAGTGCCACAGGCAGCAGGTGTTCTCTGTTCACAGTGTTGTTACTGCATGATCTCCATGGATAGAGCACCTGTTGTTCAGCCTACCTGGGTTTAAAGAAGGTCTTTGTATGGCCGGGCGCGGTGGCTCACGCCTGTAATCCTAGCACTTTGGGAGGCCGAGGCGGGTGGATCGCAAGGTCAAGAGATTGAGACCATCCTGGTCAACATGGTGAAACCCCGTCTCTACTAAAAATACAAAAAATTAGCTGGGCATGGTGGCGCCTGCCTGTAATCCCAGCTACTCAGGAGGCTGAGGCAGAAGAATTGCCTGAACCCAGGAGGCGGAGGCTGCGGTGAGCCGAGATCGCGCCATTGCACTCCAGCCTGGGTAACAAGGGCGAAACTCCGTCTCAAAAAAAAAAAAAAAAAAAAAAGAAGGCCTTTGTAGAAGCTCAGGCATTAGAAAGCTACAGACACCATTGTTTATCAGTTGCTGTTAGCAGGTGTGTTTGCCAACCCTTGCTCGAGTTAAACAGGGAGGGATTAAAAAACTCCTTGAAGTTAGGGAGGCACAAAGAATAAACACTCATAATTATGAAATATCAGAATCTAACCTTTAATTATGAGCTTTCTATGTGTCAACATATCCAAGCCTCTGAACAATATTAAGATTAAAATATTAGGATCTAAAGTTTTATTATCTGCATTACATATGTGAAAATACTGAAGTTAAATTTATAAAACTCTAGCAGAAAACATAGGCATAAACCTTAATGATCTTGGCTTAGGCAATGGTTGCTTACATACAATAACAAAAGCACAAGCCAAACATAGTAGAAATGGCTATACTGGACTTTCTCAAAATTAAGAACATTTGTGCTTCAAAAAATAAGAACATGAAAACAGCCCACAGACTGAAAGAAACATTTGGAAATTATATATCTTATAAGTCACTAGTATCCAGAATATATTTTAAAACTCTTATATTTCAACAGTAAAAGGACAAATAACCAATTTTTTAATGGTCAAAGTAATTTGTATAGATATTTCTCCAAAGAGTTACACAAGGGGCCAATAAGCCCATGAAAATTGCTCAACATCGTTAGTTATTAGAGAAATGCAAATCAAAACCATAATGAGATGCCATTTCGTATCTACTAGAATGGCTGAAATAAAAAAGGGCACAATAATAAGTGTTGGCAAGGATCTGAATGTGCTGCAAACTATGCATTGCTAGTAAGAATGTTAAATCGTACAGCATTTTGGAAAACAATTTGAAAGTTCCTCAAAAAATAAAAAATACAGTTATCTCCTCAGCAATCCTACTTCAAGGTACATACCCAAGAGAATTGAAAACATATTTCTACACAAAATCTTGTGTACCCACTCATAGTAACACTATTTACAATAGACAAAATGTGGAAACAACCCAAATGTCAATCAGTTGATGAATGGATAAGTAAAATGTAATTTATCCATACAAGGAAATATTATTCAGCCATAAAAAAAGAAGTGTTGATACATGCTGCAATATGAACAAACACTGAAAGAAGCCAGACACAAAAGATCACATATTGAATTATTTCATTTATACAAATTGTCCAGAATAGGAAAATTTATAAACAGAAAGTAAGTTAGGGGTTGCCAGGGGCTGGGAGAACAGGAGTTTGAGAGGTGATTGCTACTAGGTATGAGGCCTATTTTGGGGATATTGAAAACATTCTGAAATTAAATAGTGTAATGATTTTATAACTTTATGTATATACTGAAAGCCACTGAATGGTACATTTTAAAATAATGAATTCTATGGTATATAAATATCTTAATAAAATTAATAATTAAGTCATTAAATTAACTAATGGAAAGTACAATGGGAACTCAGAAAAGATGAAACTCAAAAGTAGCAGGAGGGATCCGGAAAGGATTCTCTGAGGAAGTGACACAAGTCCTCCTCTTAACACTGAAGGCCCTGAAGCACAGTATGCGCACAATTATTTTCAAAACTAGTGGCTCAGCAGAGCAGAAAGGTCTTACTTCACATCCTGATACTCCTTCCCAATGCATTCCTCTCCTCTATATAGGCTTTATGTAATAATCACAAAATCCCCCAAGCCCCATCTGTTCACCTATTTTTCAGTAGAAGCTTCTCCTACACCTAAATACATTTTTTATTGTCATTTTTAAATCAATTTCTACAGACATCTTGCACAAAAATTCTCATATTTCTCCCATGTTCAAGTTTGGAGCTGGGTGGGAAAAATTGCCCATGGGGATGTAACAGAATGGGGCTACGAGAGGCTGAATGTCGGGGTGTAAGGGCATTATTCCGTGACTGACTTGTAGCATGGTTTTACCAAGCACTATGCTTCAGCATAACAGAGCCGCAGAAGGAATGCTGGTAAGGATGTCATGGCCCAATGCCAGGATCCATTGGGTGTGTATAGATCTGAGGAGGAGGCAGAAGACAGAAATAACAGGCAGGCAGTGGTGAAAGCCTCCACCTGGATTGATGAAGGACAGATTTGGAAATGGGCAGTGCTGGGAGGAGCGGAATCGTAACTCAAGGTCCTGAAGCAAAGAATGTTCACATTTAGAACAGGAGATGGCTTCCACTCTGGCTTTGTGGACCTTCATATAGCTGAGGTTTGAGAAAATCCCAACCTTTTAGTTGGGGTGTTTTTGAGATAAGGGTAAAGGCACTGATTGAAGGCCATTGGAGCTTAAGTGATAAATGAAAGTTCTGGGAGCGGGGGAAATGACATGGCATGACACTAGACAAGAGACAGGGTCCTGATCACAGAAACCCTTACAGACCAGGCTGAAGATTTGGGGCTGACCCGGTGCAGTGATGTGAGCCTATAATCCAAGCACTTTGGAAGAGCAGGGCAGGAGAATCTCTTGAGCCCAGGAGTTCAAGACCAGCTTGGGCAACACAGCAAGACTCTATCTACAAATAAAAAAATTAAACATTTAGCTGGGCATGGTGGTGCACACCTGTAACCTCAGCACTTTGGGAGGCCAAGGAAGATGGATTGCTTAAGCCCTGGAGTTTGAGGCTGTAGTGAGCTATTATTGTGCTACTGCACTCCAGCCTGGGTAACAGAGGGAGAACTTGTCTCAAAAAAAAAAAAAAAAAAAAAAAAGGGATGGGGGGCTTGATGCTAAGTGTAATTGGAGGTATTGAAAGGGTTTAAGCAGAAGCTGATATAATCCAATTTATATTTTGGCATTCTGGCACAAAGAACAATCCATCCATCCAGGCGGAGTGGATGCAGGGAGTCCAGTTAAGGCTATTTATGGACATCCAGGTGAAAGATGTTGATGGCTTGGACCGTGGTGGCAGCAGTAGAAATGGAGAAAAGAGCAACAGAAGGTGACTGGGCTTATGGGGAAAGGTAATGGGTTCTGTCTGGGACTGTTATGGTTGACGTATCTTTGTGACAGCCAAGTGGAGATTTAGAGAAGCCAATTGGATATGAGATTTTGCAGCTCAGAGAAGTCTCGGTGGGGGTATCGATGTGTAAGTCTTTGCTACGGAACTGATAACTGAAGCAATGGTGGTGGATGAGGTTTCCTAGGGAGAGGTTTTAGATGAAGGAGAGAAAAGAGCCTGACAGAGCCTTGAGGAATCCACTATACTTAATGGCCTGGTGGGGAGGAAGAGTCTGCAAAGGGGACAAGAATGAGTATCCAGAGCACCAGGAAAAAAGCCTGCAGTGGGGGTGTCCCAAAGTAGAAGGAAGAGGGTATTTCAAGGAAAAAAAATTGCCAAGTAAAGTATGGGTGGACAGATGCCCACTGGATTTGGTGACTCGGTGGCCTTTAATGACCTGAGCAAGAGCTGTTTCAGTCAGGAGAAGAGAATAGAAGCCAGACTGGAAATACAAGTGCTTGTTTTGCCAGGCATGGAGGCACACACCTGTAATTCCAGCACTTGGGCTGAGGCAGAAGGATCATTTGAGAGCAGGAGTTTGAGACCAGCCTAAGCAACAGAGTAAGACACTGCTTCTATTTAAAAAAAAAAAATTTAGTAGAAATAAAGTGTTTGTTTTGAGAAATTTTGACTGAGATAGAAGAGAGAGACACAATAACACAAGAGAGGGGAAGTCCTGTGTGCTTTTGTTTAACAAAATGAAACTTGAGCCGGTTTAAATGTTCGTGGGAAAGGTCAGTTGAGGAGTAATTGAATATACAGGAAAGATAAGCAATCATTAGTGGCCTAGGGTTTAGAGAAGAGGAAGCGGGGAGGACCCCATGCAGCAGGAGAGAAAGGTTGAAGGGGGCACATTTGGATTCATTTGTGGGATTGGTGTTAGAAATTTGAGGAAATTCCCATTTGATGACTTCAGTTTTCTTTGAGTAGAGAAAAATCTGCTGTTAGCAAAGCAGGATATAAGATGGTCGGAAGGTTGAAAGAATGAAGCTTAAAATAATAGTTGAATTTCAGGGAAGAGAATTGCAGATGCCATAAAAGTACATGAAGCGATGTTCGACATCATTTGGCATTAGAGAAATGCAAATTAAAATCACAATGAGATAACTGCTTCCAAGGAAACGAAATAGAGGCACTCTTCTCTATTCTTCCTGTTAAGTGCCACTGAAAACCCTCGACATTTTATATATAAAACAAACATAGGAAACTGAAAGTTGCAGAGAAGGAAATATTGCCGAGAGCTCTCCAGACGGAAGAATGACACAGTGGTGAGTTCTCTGGGTTTTCTTTTTGCCTCATTTATCACAGTTTTAAAACTAAAGAAGCCAGGGGCTCAGTCAAGATAATTCATGCAGATCAAAAAAAGAAAAAAAAAAAATACAGCCCCAATAAAGGCCTGATGCGTTTAGCCAAATAATCTGGAAAGGGGCAGCCTAGCAAGGCAGAAAACTTTTAGACAATAACTTTCCCACTCCAGCAAAACACCATGAAAAAGACCATGGCCCCTATCACCACCAGCCCAGGTGAGGTTGAACATGGAGCCTAGACTTCCACTCTGCCAGGACTGTAAAAAGGCATCAAAGACCTCTTTTGAGTCAGGTAAGTCCAAGTAGGGATCTGAGAATTTTATTCTCAACATCCAGTAATGAGGCCACTCCTAATTGTCAGTGGAGACCACATGGGCAGCCTGGACTTCCACATCTACCTGGCAGTAAGGAGGGGCCTCCCCCGACCTCAGATGTCAACAGAGGCTAGGTGGAGAACCTAGACTTCTACTTCCACTTGGAAGTAACAAGGAGGTGACCCCTCCTTCCTTTGCCAGAGAAGTGCCAGGGTATGCCAGCTAAAACAGAAAGTTTAAAGAAGACCCACAGGTTCATATTATAGGAAAATATCCAGATTTCAAGTAAAAATTACTGATCACACAAAGAACCAGGGAGATCTCAAACTAGATGAAAAATAAAAAGACAATTATAGAGGCCACCACTAATATAAGAAAGAGGTTAGGATTATCTGACAAAGACTTTAAAGCAGCCATGATAAATAAATAAATAAATAATAAATAAATAAATTGTGTGTGTGTGTGTGTGTGTCTGTGTGTGTTTTGAGGCAGACTCTTGCTCTTCTGTCCAGGCTAGAGTGCAGTGGCCTGGTCTTGGCTCACTGCAGCCTCCACCTCCCAGGTTCAAGCAATTCTCGTGCCTCAGCCTCCTGAATAGCTGTGATTACGGTCACATACCACCACGCGTGGCTAATTTTTTGTATTTTTAGTACAGACAGGGTTTCTCCATGTTGGCCAGGCTGGTCTCAAACTTATGGCCTCAAGCAATCCACCTGCCTCCCAAAGCGTTGGCATTACAGGCGTGAGCCGCCGCGCCCAGCCAATATTTTAACAATTGGAACATGCATGAAACAAATGAAAATAATTAGAAAAACTCATCTAATAAATAGATGATGTAAAGAAAAAACCCTGGGCCCCACTTCACCTCCCCGTGCGGGTGGCCGAGGCGTAGCGCCGCGACCCGGGTACCCCTGCGAACCTGGCGCTGCCAGCAGCGCGGAGCCTGCGGGCCGTGCTCTGCACCCTGCGCGCGGTCCCGTCACCCGCCGCGTCCTGCCCGCCGAGGCCCTGGCAGCTGGGGGCGGGCGCCGTCCGGAAGCTGCGCACGGGACCCGCTCTGCTTTCGGTGCGTAAATTCACAGAGAAACATGAACGGATAACAACAGAAAATGGTATCGGAACAGTGGGAATCAGCAATTTTGCACAGGAAGCGTTGGGAGATGTTGTTTACTGTAGTCTGCCTGAAGTTGGGACAAAATTGAATAAACAAGATGAATTTGGTGCTTTGGAGTGTGAAAGCTGCTACTGAACTTTATTCTCCTTTATCAGGAGAAGTCACTGAAATTAATGAAGCTCTTGCAGAAAATCCAGGACTTGTAAACAAATCTTGTTATGAAGATGGTTGGCTGATTAAGATGACACTGAGTAACCCTTCAGAACTAGATGAACTTATGAGTGAAGAAGCGTATGAGAAATACATAAAATCTGTTGAGTGAAAATGGAACCGCTAAATAAACCAGCATGATTTAACGCAACCCAGCAGAGTTGTCTTAAATTAGTGGTGGGTAGAAGACTTAGAATAGCAACTTTTAGCATTACTGATGCGGAAAAAAACTACTGTTGACCCTGCTAATGAAAGAATGCCCTTTAACTTTCTAATGATTATACGTAAACATAATATATGTCTTTTTCACAATATCCTATGATTTTTAGACTGGGCTTTAGTATTCAGAATTCATGAAATTATCCATGTTGAAAACTAGTTATAAAAATTACATAATTCAGAGATAACGTTGTTATTCTTAAGCCTTATATGATATTGTAACTTGTGTACATCCATATGTGGATTTGGGGTGAAATACTTAATGATCTGTCCGCTGGAAATAACTGGGAGTGAAGGAGTTTTTGTTGCTTGTACAGTGTCAGATGAAGAACAACACTATCTTAATTTTGCAATACATTGCATTTGCTGGCGCTATTTTTATACAGTGAAGCAACAGCTTTGCAGCGAAATAATAAAATACCTCTTCATTTAAAAAAAAGAAAAAACTCTGAATGGGCTCGACAGCAGAATAGAGGGGAGATAAGAAACACTGAACAAAATAAAGCAGGTGCAGCTATGCTAATATCAGGTAAAGTGGATGTCAGAGCAAAGAAAATTGCCAAGGAGAGAAGAGCACCCTATATATGATAAAGTGCAAATCCTTCAAGAAGACTTAATAATTCTGTATGTACCAAATACCAGAGCTGAAAAATATGTGGAGCAAAAACTGATAGAATGGAAAGCAGAAGTAAACAATGGAAACTTCAACAACTTCTCAATCATTGTGAGAACAACTGGGCAGAAAATAAGCCAGGATGTACAAGAACTAAATATGACATCAAGGAATAGTATATAATCAACATTTATAGAATGCTCCACTCACCAGCAACAGAATACACATACTTTTCAAATGCCCACAGAACATGTACCAAGATAGGTAATATGTTGTGTCACAGAGTTCAGTGACATGATCTCAGCTCACTGCAACCTCTGCCTCCCAAGTCAAGCAAATTTCCTGCCTCAGCCTTCCTAGTAGCTGGGATTATAGGCATGTGCCACTACACCCACTAATCTTTGTATTTTTAGTAGAGACAGGGTTTCACTATGTTGGCCAGGCTGGTCTTGGCCTCCCAAAGTGCTGGGATTACAGGTGTGAGCCACCGCACCTGGCCAAGAAATTTAAAATAACTGAAATGATAGAGAGTAGGTTCTGTAATCATAATGAACCAAACTAAAAATCAACAACAGAAAGATAACGGGACAATCTTCCAACACTTGCAAACTAAACAAAATACTTTTAAATGATTCATGAGTGAAAGGGAAAACACCAATAAAAATTTTAAACATGCATTTAACTGAATGAAAATTTAAAAATGTAACATAAAAATGTATGAGACACAGCTATAGTAGTGCTGAGAAGGAAATTGATAGCACTAAATACATTCATTAGAAAAGAGAAGAGATTTCAACTCAATTATCTAAGTCCCACTTCAAGAATCTATAAAAGAAGAGCAAAATAAACCCAGAACAAGCAGAATAGAGATAATAACAAAGATAACAACAAAATTGGCTGGATGCAGTGGCTCATGCCTGTAATCCCAGCACTTTGGGAGGCCAAAGTGGGTGGAGGACCTGAGGGCAGGAGTTCAAGACCAGCCTGGCCAGCATGGTGAAACCCCACCTCAACTAATAATACAAGAAAATTTAGCCAGGCGTGGTGGCGCATACCCATAATCTCAGCTACTCGGAAGGCTGAGGCAGGAGAATCACTTGAACCTGGAAGGTGGAGGTTGCAATGAGCCAAGATCATGCCATTGCACTCCAACCTGGGCAACAAGAGTGAAACTCTGTCTAAAAAAAAAAAAAAAAAAAAAAAAAAAGGTAACAGTGAAATCACTAAAATTGAAAACACAAGACTACAGAAAATCAATAAAACAAAGAGCTTTTTTAAAAAAGGTAATTCACAAAACTCTTGTAAGAATGACAGAGAATAAAATAGAGAAGACAAAAATCTCAAATATCAAGAACAAAACTGGGATAGCTCTACAGATCCTACAGACAGCAAAAGAATAATAAAGAAATACTATAATCTACACTTATAATAAATCTCACAACTTAGATGAAATGGATCAATCCCTCAAAAAAAGCACAAACTACTGCAGTTCACCCAATGTGAAACAGATAATCAAATTAGCCCATTAGCCAGGTGCGGTGGCGAGCACATGTAATCCCAGCTGCTAGGGAAGCTGAGGCACAAGAATCATTTGAACCCAGGAGGTGGAGATTGCAGTGACCTCAGATCATATTGCTACACTCCAGCAACGGTTACAGAGTGAGATTTCATCTCAAAAAAATAAAAATAAAAAAATAAATAGCCCAACAACTATTAAGTAAATTAAATGTATAATTTCCAAACTCTTAAAAAAGAAATTCCAGACTCAGATGATTTTATTAAAGAATTTCATCAAATGTTTAAAGAAGAATAAATATTCATTCTATGCAACCTGTCTAGAAAATGGAAGCCATAGGAAACACTTCTCAATTTCATTTTATGAAGTTATTATTAACCTGATACCCAAACTAGATATGACAAGAAAATAAAACTACAGACGAGTATCTCTCATGAGTATAAATGCAAACACTCTTAACAGAATATTATCAAACAGAAATTAATAATATACAAAAATATTTATATACCATGATCAAATAGGGTTTATTCCCAGGGATCCAAGGCTAATTTTAATATGGGGAAATTAATCATTGTAACCCACCATACAAACATGCTAAAGAATTTAAAATCTCATGATCATATCAATATATATAGAAAAGGTACTTGACAAAATTCAACACCCATTCATAGCAAAAACTCTCGGAAATATAAGAATAGAGGACAACTTTAACTTGATTTAAAAAACTGTAAAAACTTGTAGCTAACATATTTAATGGTGAAAAAACTGAATGCTTTCCTCCTGAGATCAGAAACAAAGCAAGCAGTCTGCTCTCAGCAATCTTATTCAACATAGTGCTAGAATTTCCAGCTAGTGCAATTAAGGCAAGAAAAGGAAATAAAATGCATACAGGTTAGAAAGGAAGAAATCAAACTGCCTCTATTTGCAGAGGACATGATTGTCTGCGTAGGAAGTTCCAAGGTATCTACAAATAAGCTCCCAGAATGAATCCACCATCAACGCAGCCTGCAGGATAAAAAGCAATCTTTCTCTGTATTCTAGCAACACATTGAAACTGAAATTAGAATACAATACCACTTACAATTGCTCAAAGAAAATTAAATACTCAGGTGCAAATATTAAATAACATATACAGGATTTATATACTGAAAACTACACAATGCTGATGAAAGAAATCAAAGAAGATCTGAATATGCAGAAAGACACATCATGTTCATGAATTGCATTATTTAACACTGTTAAGATATTAATTATCCCCAAACTGATATATAGGTAAAAAGCAATGACTTAAAAATCCTAGCAAAATGTTTGTAGCTATAGATTATTCTCAAATTTATAAGAAAGGCAAAAAAGCAAGAATACTTCCAAGTTTTTGGAAAAGAGAAAGAAAAAATCTGCCTATTCAGTTTTAAGACGTAGAGTTACAGTAACCAAGATTGTGTAACTTGGCAGAAGGATAGTCACACGGATCAGTGGAACAGCACAGAGAGCCCAGAAACAAACCCATACAAAAATGCCCAACTGACTTTGACAATGGTGCAGAAGCAATTAAATGGAAGGATAATGTTTCCAACAAATGATGCTGCTGGACATTTACAGGCAAAAACAAACAACAAAGAAAAACCTTGACCTGTGTCCTACATCTTATACAGAAATTAACTAAAAATAGATCATGGATAAAGATATAAAATGTAAAACTATACAGCTTTTAGTAAAAAACTTGGGAGAGAATCTACAGGATAGAGGACCAGGCAGTGTTTTCAGAAGTGATACCAAAAGGATGAGTCATAAAAGGAAAACCTGATAAATTGCTCTTCATCAAATTAAAAACTTTTGATCTGCAAAAAGACTCTGCTATGAGGATGAAAAGACAAACTCCAGAATGGAAGAAAATATCTGGAAACTACATGTCTGACAAAGTGCTTGTGTCTAGAATATATAAAGAACCTCAAGATTCAACAGTTAAAAAAATAATGCAACTCAAAATGGGCAAATATATGTAGAGATAGTGTACTGAAGAGAATATACAGATGGCAAATAAGCACATGAAATAATGTTCAACCTTATTAGCCACTAGGGAAATACAAATTAAAACCAGAGTGAGATAACCTCGCATAGCTATCAAAATGACTAAAATTAAAAACAGGCCACACATGTTGGCTTATACCTGTAATCCCAAAATTTTAGGGGGCTGAGGCTGGAGGATGGCTTGAGCACAGGAGTTTGATACCAGTCTGGGCAACATAGTGAGACCTGTCACTATAAATAAATAGGTAAATAAATAAATAAATAAATGGAGACAACATCAAATGCTAGTGAGAATGTACAGAAACTTCACCACTGACACATTGCTGGTGGGCATGTAAAATGGTACAGCCACTCTGAAAGACAGCTTGGTAGTTTTCTTAAAAACTGAACATGCAACTACCGTATCGGTATTACACCCCTGGGCATTTATTCAGAGAAATGAAGCCTTCTGTTCACACACACACAAAAACTATTTGCAAATGTTGATAACAGCTTTTTTGGTCATAGCCCCCACAGTGGAATAAAGATCGCTGTCCTTTAAAAGGTGAATGATTAAATAAACTGTAGTATGTACATACATGGAATACTATTCAGTAATCAAAAAGAATGAACTATTGATACATACAACAACCTGGATGAATATCCAGACTTAAACCAAGAAAAAAATCCCTGTAACAAAAAGTTACATACTGAGTGAGTTCATTTATATAACATTTGTGAAATGACAACATTTTATAAATGGAAGACGGATTTGGATTTTTCTGGGGTTAGGGATGGGATGGGGTGAGAGGAAGGTGGGGGTGACTATAAAGAAATACATGATGGAGCCTTGTGCTGTTACAGTTGTTGAGTATCTTTATTATGATAAAGAATACATGAACCTACACCAGTGATAAAATTCTATACAATTTACGTACACACATACACACAAAATGAGGACAAGTAAAATGGAAATCTGAATAAGATTAGTGAATTATATCAATGTTAGTATTCTTGTTGTCATATTATGCTATAATTCTGCAAAATATTACCATTGGAGGAAACTGGGAAAACTGTGCAAAGGGCCTCTGTTCTTTTTTCTTTTTCTTTTTTTTTTTTCTTTTTTTTTTTTTTTTTGAGATGGAGTTTCACTCTGTTGCCCTGGCTGGAGTGCAATGGCACAATCTCCGCTCACTGCAACCTCTGCCTCCTGGGTTCAGGCCATTCTCCTGCCCCAGCCTCTGAAGTAGCTAGGACTATAGGCATCTGCCACCATGCCTGGCTAATTTTTGTATTTTTAGTAGAGATGGGGTTTCACCATGTAGGCCAGGCTGGTCTCAAACTCCTGACTTCAAGTGACCCACCCACCTCAGCCTTCTAAAGTGCTGGGATTACAGGCGTGAGCCACCACGCCCAGCCTGGATCTCTGTATTATTTCTTACAGCTGCATCTGAATCTATAATTGTTTTTCCATATATAAGTTAAGAAAATTATAGATTTTGTTTCACATAAAAATATAAGTTGGCTGGAGAGCATAGTAGAAGTTCGGGACAGTAACCATGACCATTTGAGGTAAGTGACCATAGTCCTGTTGTTTCAGTTCTTCTAACAGCTCTTGGCTGCTCAGGTAAGGCCTTGAGAGGAAACTATTTGAGTTCATTCATGGGGTTTTGTTGATAACCGTGAGAAAAAAAAACAAACAAACAAACAGAAAGATAAGGCTGAGGGCCATTAAAGTGACAGTGTTGAGAATCTAGTCTGACTGAGGAGGATAGTGAAGAGAAAGAGGTGATGTTTTGGATGAAAGCAAAAGAGTCAACAGACTAGAAATCCTAATGAAGTGAAAGCACAGAGTGGGGTATGCAGGCTGGTTGGAAAGGAGGAGTCAGAGAGAATGAAATTTTAATTAGACTATGAAGATGGACCATCCTGGAGGGGACCCAGGGTCAAGGATGACTATGGGAGTCATGAGTGAGGTGAAGTGGACAAGGAGTTCACTGGTATTAAGGAGGTCAAGGAAACAGGAGTCACAGATATTGAATGCTGAAGTCATCAGATTTATGGATAGCTGATACAGTGAAGAGCAGGACTTTGCACCAGGAACCTAATGCTTTAGCCTGTGAAGTGGTGTGGTGATTTAGTAACATGCCAACTTGGCTAGGTGGAAGCAGGTTTCTTAGAATCCCTTACCTGTTTGTTTCCAGTTAGGCTTGGCCATGAGAGACAAATTGCAAAGCATGGAGACACATTTTTTTAACACTTGAAAAGTCTATGGGAGGGCACCAGGCAGCTCATGCACCTTGTCACTTATCTGCTGGGCCACCTTGCTGGCATGGGACACAGCCAGGCTTACAGCTGCTCCATCCTCCCCTGAATTTCTACTTCAGTTTCTCCACTTATGGGTAAGATATGTGTTTATCTGCATGAAGAAGGGCACCAGCTTTTGCTACAAGACACTGTATATTTAAAATTGGAGGCAGTGCAATACTAACAGGGGTTCCAGCCCTTCTGTGTACATTTCAGCTCGTGCTTGATGGCTCCAGCTTGTTCCTGCTCTCTTCCACTTTGCAACCATCTTCCCTCTCCTTCCCAGACTGCCCTGAGGACTTCACGGTTCAGCCTCAGATATGAAGATGACAACCCTATAGAGACTATTTAGCCTCTAAGGTGGTTAAATATCTTACCAGCCTATGTAAGGTCAAATCCACCCAGCAGATCACTAGTATATGTCATATCCCAGTGGTTTGCTTCTCTAATTGAACCCTGACTGTTACAGGTAAGAATTTTGACAAGAACATATTAACAGCTTCTAGGGTGAAGAAAGGGAAACTCACTTCAGGTCAATAGATATTACCACTTAGGACCCTTTTGAGACAACCAGTTATGACTCTCTCTACAATATTGCTATCCAGCCCCCATTCCTCACTTTTGTCCTAGTGGTAATAAGGCATTCATTGGTATCTTTCAGAAGTTCAGATACCACTGTCTGAGTTGTTCTTTAATCTGTTTGTCTGGTGATCTCATCACGAATGGCTCAAGTGAGTCTGCCACACCTTGGGCTTGGTGTGATCTTCTACACAAAACACACATTATAGGTGGGCAAGACAATCAATCTAATTAATAAGGAATGTTACATTCAATGCATTTTTATCCCAGGCCCAGCTATCTCAGTTAGAAGAAAAATATGCTTTCTATTTGAGAACACTTGGATTTATGCATTCAATTTGGAGCTTAAAACGAATAAAGATGACAGTTCGTAGGGTCTGCTTTATCCAAATCTTTTTACAAGGTGATGTTGTGTTAACTAGTTACTGTTTTGAGCTCTTCATACTAAAGTTTTGAGTGAAAAACACTATCTGCTAAGTCAGGGAAACAATATTTTTCTGTTTTTAAACTTACTGTACCATTTAAATTATGAAGAAATCAAATCTTAATGATCATAAACATTTTTTGTTGTACAACTGCTTTCCCCTCCCCTTCCTTCACTATACACTGTACTGAAAATGTTTCAAACTGCCTTTAGAGCAGTCATACACATTCTCCTCCAATGTGGACATTAACCCAGCAAGCAGCAGCTTCAGAATTATGCACCTGTGATCAGGCCGATTGGGATAGAGGCATCATCTACCCTTATCTTCTCAGAGCCAATGAAACAAAATTTATTTTCCATATCAGCTTCATTTTTTCCCTTACTCACTGCCCAGAGATTAATTCTTGGTTTCAACCCCACCCCACGAAAAGGCTGTCTATTCAGTCAGAGAGACACAAAGATGGCTTGTGCAAACCAAACAAAAAATACACAAGAGCAATTTATTCTGGTTAATAAGCTGGGAGCAAACATGTAGAGGCTAATTGTATGGTGAGTACAAGAAGAGTTTCTTTTCTGGGGAGTGTATAATGTTGGGGTATACACTGTCATTTGTTTTCTTACCCAACAGCCATCCTTCTTCATTGCTTAGAAAAAAAGCTATGTGCTACAGATATCAGGCAAGTAGCATGGGATGTAGGAGAAAATTATTTGCTGTCAGCCATGAAGGATGAAGGAATCACAATTTCTGTGTACAATCATGGTAGCCAGCTTTCAAGATTCCTCCAACGATTCTCTTCTCCTGCTATTCATGCCCTTGTGTAGTTATCTCTTACACAGAATAGGGCTGATGTGTGAACAGCAGGATATTGTGGAAATGGCAGAATTTGATGTTCATAAAAGACATTGCAGCTTTTACATTTCCCTCTCAGATTATTCACCCTGGAGAAAGCTGCTGCCATATTGTGAAAACACTCAAGTAACCCTCTGTAAAGTCCAGGTGATCAGGACTTGAAGCTTCCTTACAACAGCCACAACGAATTTGCTAACTATGTGAGTGGCACAATTTTGCTCGGGTGACTGGAGGCCCGGTGGCTTTTTGCCTGCTATTTCAAGAGAGATTCCACGCCAAACCACCCAACAGAGCCAACTAAGTCTCTCCCAAATTCCTGGCCCAAAGAAACTATGAGAGGTAATACATATTTACTGTTGTTTAAGCCACTGAATTTCAGAATAATTTGTTAGGCAGAAAAAAATAGCACTAATTATGTTAATTCCCATTTCTCTGTCATGCTATGTATGTAGCCAGAAAACCATAGACTAAAATCCACAGGCATATATGATAGTCCTTGACATTACCTGTGTCTTATTTTAATAATCTGATCTGGTGAGGTACTACTAAGCCGTACCTCCAGAAAAATTTGGAAAGCCCTAAATTGCAGTGTTTGCCTAGTTGTGTGTTGCAAATATTCCCGCTGGTCGACATCATGCTACCAACACAGAGTTGGGAAGAAATGCACACGATTGTCTCCTGCAAGCTCATATGAGCTCCCATGCACCACTCAATTGAGCTCAGAAGAAATAGATTGGGTCAAGTAATCATACCGACCTCTGCCTATTTGGCCAGAAGGATCTTCAGATGCAGTGTAATGTTTTGACAATAGCTGTAGGACCAAATGACCAGGAGCCTAATTTTGCCTCTGCTGTTTTCTGGCTAAGTGACCTCAATAGGTACTGCTTATCACCAATAAGTGTCAGATCCTTCATTTGTAAAATAAGGATGGCAATTTCTGCTCATCAGAGATTTGAGAGAATTAAATGAAAATAATAGCAAAAACAAGAGTTAGGAGTAATTATAATATATAGTAATATATCAGGCCAGAGTTGCTTATATCATTGCTTAATTTAATAATACAGGCAAAGTAGTAGGGACTAAATAAATGCCAATTATCAACGTTGTTATTACCTTTCCCAGCAGGGAGCTTGTCATTCCAACAAACACTGAATCAGAAATTGTTGGAACTGGTCTGTCTCCTATTTTCCAACCTCGATTCATTGTCTTCCTAAGTTGGGCAAAGGCTCCAGTGAAGAGATGTGAAGCTTATGGTACTCACTAGGGGCCAGCCCAGGCTGCCCACAAGACCATGAGCCACCCTGTGACTAAAGGAAGTGAAGAGAAGAGAAAGTAGTTAGGGAATCAAGAAAAGTGTCTTTCAGCACCTTGGCCAGAAGTTGTGCCACAGAATTGGAACAGGGAAACCCAGCGAGCCGGTGCTGTCCTAGTTCTAGTGCTGAATGATCCCACTGGTCCCCTTAGAAGGGCTCTGACTTCAGCCCACCAGCAGCGTGTGTACTCAGCTTTCTACCAAAGTTGGAGATTCCTAGGAACAAGAAGTCTCTTAAAATGAAATGAAACTTGAATCAACCAAGGACTCCTAGGCCTGATATGAGCTATCTTTACACACATATCTTTTTAACAATGAAAAAGAAAAGAATAGGCCAGGCGCGGTGGCTTATCCCAGCACTTTGGGAGTCTGAGACAGGCAGATCACAAGCTCAAGAGATCGAGACCATCCTGGCCAACAAGGTGAAACCCCGTCTCTACTA
>NW_022437103.1:96715-101280 GCF_009761245.1 Sapajus apella
GAGCTGAGCTCATGCCACTGCACTCCAGCCTGGCACCTGGTGACAGAGCAAGACTCTGTCTCAAAAAAAAAAGAAAAGAAAAGAATAGATATTGATAGAGCTTCCACTCTATGTTCATCACCAGGATAGTTGCTTTATAAACATTATTTTGTTTTTAGTCACAACCCTGCAGTGTTTTCCCTACTGACAAAGAACCTGAGGCATGGAGAATTTAATTAACTCACTGAATGCCACCCAGCTAATCAGCAGTGAGAAAAGAATTTAATTCTAGATCTTTCATTCCAAAGCCCAGATCCTCACATTTTGGATGCTACCATTTCCAAAAAGTCAACAACACTTCATACTTTCAACCTGTCTAAAAACTAAAGAGTATTTGAAGCAGGTAATACAAATTGTTTTCTAATTTATTATGGTCGGCTCTCTTGTTTGAATCCAGGTGATACTGACATCTCTATACCTCCTCTTCACCCTTCAGAGGAGGTCCTCTAGCTTCTAGAAAGAGAATACAAATAGCTACATTCCTACTCAGTGGGAGAATGTGAGACTGTCCCAGAAGCTAAGGACTTTGGCTGATAATGTCCTGAGAAAATGACTATGACAACCTAGAGATCCCCCTTTGTGTGGTAAGGTCCCCAACGAACAGAATAGGGCCCCCACCTAACCACATCTCAGGCATGGCTTCCAGATGGGTTTCAGACCAGAAAGCAAGTATACTGTGTGATTACTACATACTGCATACTATATACTATATACATTGCTATCCTCATTTTACGGATGAAGAATCTGATACATTGCCAATAAGCAGTACCTATTGAGGTCACTCAGCCGGAAAACAGCAGAGGAAAATTCCTGGTCATTTGGTCCTAAAGCTGTTGTCAGTAATCTCAGTATACCTGAGATGTGGTCAGTCAGCATACTTTAGAATGAACTTTTATGCTAAGATAATAATGTGGTAGATAAGTATTGACTCAGATTGCCTACATTCACATTAAGTTTTCACTGTGTTAAACTTCAGTTTTCAGCTGTGTTATTTGGGGGCACTAACTCCATAAGCCTCAGGTTTTACATCTTTAAAATGGGACCTGTAGGATTGTTTACATGCAATGTATGTCATCTGCTTGCCCTAAGGAAAGTATTCAATAAACTTTAGATAGTTGTATTATTATTATTATCATTATCATTACTGTGCAATGATGCAGGTCACTGAAGGAAAAGGTGCACATTTTCAACTTTAAGAGAGACAATCCTTTAATATATCTCCATATTCCCTGAAGGGGAGCTGAAATGATAGGATGGACCTGGCCTCACTGCCCCCGTCCTTCCTTGTTGGAGTCTTCGTGACATTCCTCAGAAGCAGCAACCCCAGCCATGTCCAGCACCATTCCTCACCAGACAGGAGGACATCATGGCCTCAACTCATGATCTGTACCACAGCCAAGCTTCTTTTTTGGTACCCACCAAGTCTCAGGCCTCACCTTCTCTGCCCTGCTGTCCCTGCCCATCTGACCTGGTTTCTGACTCGTTTCCATGACTGGACACTTGTCTGAGGCTGGGTCCCCACCTGGATCTTGTGGCCTCTTGCTCAGGGCTTGGAAGGAAGCTGCTCCCACACTCGAAGATGACAGCTGAGCATGGTCCTTTGTGGGTGTGCTGTTAGGAAAATGACGATGCAATCTGCTTAATGTGCCAGTTGTCTCTGTGAGTCCCTCATCCGAATGAGCACTTGTCACACCCCTGCAGAGCCCCAGCTGGTTCTTAGAGCAGTGCTCCAGCTCTGTGATGACCTAATCTGGCTTTCCAATCCACCCCACAATGTGTCATTGCTGAGGTCCCTATGGGTCTTGCACATAAACTTGCTACAGACATCCTACACACAAAAGAAGCTCGTTATCATGAAACCACCCTGCTCTTTAGCTCCTGTCCCTTACCTCACCCCAGATTGCTGCCAGCTCTTTTGTTTTTCCACTCAGATCAAAGGGATTGAGAAGCTTTCCTATCTCATAGAACTGCCACCCTCCATTCTGTATTCTCTAGTGGAACACAGTAAAAGGCAGTCTCCCAATCACCCTGCTTGCTGCACCCCAAGTGCTGCAAGGCCCATTTGCTGTTCTTGACTTCAATATTTCAGATTGCTGAAGGAACACAGGAGGCAGCAGCCAGGTGAGAAATTGAGTTTGACTCTGGAGTATTATAAAGACCTTGTAGTTATTGGCCTGAGGCATAGGATCTGTATTATTAAGAGAAATTATTCAGCAAACACTTGTAAAAAGTGGCAAGACATAGCTTATTCAAGAGTATTACAATAGGGAAGTGCTTTGTTCTCAACATTTGTGTCCCCCTCAAATTCATATGTTCAAGCTTCACTTCCAAGGTGAAGGAATTAGGAGGTGGGCACTTTGAGGGATGATTATGTCAAAGGCCAGAACCCGCATGAACAAGATCAGTGACCTTCTAAAAGAGGTTTTGGGAAAGACCCCGACCCCTTCCATCATTTGGGAACACAGCCAGGAAGCTTCATCCACAAAACAGAAAATTGGCCCTTACCAGACACTGAATCTGCTGATGTTCTGACCATGGACTTTCCAGCCGTCAGAACTCTGAGAAATAAATTTCTTTTGTTTATAAGCCTTCTAGTTGATGGTATTTTGTTACAGCAGCCCAAACAGACTAAGACAGGGAGATAGACAGAACTCAGCTACAAATACAAACAGGGACAAGTGGAGATTTATAGCCAGAGGATCCAGTGAGGGAGAGCACAGAGGAATACTCGGGTGAACTTGGGGTAGGGGAGAGAAACCTGATTAGATATCAATGCCTGGGGGGAGGGATTCTCAATAAACTGCCTCAGCAGAACTTTTTTGCTAAAATGGCTCAGGGGGCCATGGAGGAGGCCTAGTTGAGAAGAGGGCTCAGAGTTTGGTCAATTAGATAGTCTTTGTCAGTTTCACTCAGGGGTCTTCAGAGAAACAGAAACAATAAGAAAGAGAGAGACTGAAATTTATTTTAAGGAATTGAGTCATGCAATTGTGGAAGTGGCACCTCTGAAATCTAGGGCAGGCCCCTTGGATAGAAATTCAGACAAGAGTTGAAATTGTAACCTTGGGTTCAAAGTCTGCAAGGCAGATCAGAAGCCTGGAAATGTAGACTGGATTTCTATGTCAGTTTTGAGGCAAAATGCCTTCTTCTCTGAGACACCTCAGCTTTTGCTCCTAAGGCCTTCAACTGATTAGATGAGGCCCACCCACATTATGGAGGGTAATCTGCTTTACTTAAAGTCCACCAATTGTAAATGTTAATCACATCTACAAAATATGTACCTTCCTAAGAACGTCCAGACGAGTGTTTGACCAAACAACTGGCCCCCATCACCTGGGAAGGTTGACACAATAAATTAGCCTTAACAGGTGCTAAAAAGAATGTGGACACCCAGACACGCATGTTCAGTCCGCTTTCACTTCCAAAAGATGCTCACAAGTCTCCCCACTTGATCCTATTTTTAGAAAAGATAATGCAGAGGATCCTCTCCCACCCACATCACCCCTTTCTATAACCAAAAAATAAAAATAAGGTAAGAAAGATGTGTTCCTGGGTCAGGCGTGGTGGGTCATGCCTGTATTCCCAGCACTTTGGGAGGCCGAGGCAAGTGGATCACAAGGGCAGAAGTTTGAGACCAGCCTGGCCAATATGACAACATCTGGGTTTTACTAATAATACAAAAATAACCTGGGCATGGTAACAGTTGCCTGTAATCCCAGCTACCCAGGAGGCTGAGGCAGAATTGCTTGAACCCATGAGAGGGAGGTTGCAGTGAGCCAAGATCTCACCACTGCATTCCAGCCTGGGCAAGAAAAATTTTAAAAAAAGATTTGTTCAAATGTAATAAAATAAATAAATGGGAAAAAAATAAAAATAAAGAAAGAAAGAAAGAAAGAAAGAAAAATAATCCCAAAATGCCAAAAAAAATAAAAAATAAAAAACATCATGCAGTTGTAATTGGAAAAAAAATTGTTTCAGATTTATTAATAATTAAGATCTTTTCTATTTGGAGGCTTTCCTTCTTATTGTCTTGGGTATACAATTTGAATGGTAACTGATCTACTTAATTAAAACTTTCTGGCATTTTAGCCTCTTTGCTATTGCTGTTTTTTTTGTACATAATTTTAAAGACATAATTATTATTTTCTGGCTTCAGGGAAGTTTGTGAGAGGCAAGCCTGTATCTCATTGTTGTTCTGATTGGAAATTACATATGACTATGAAAAATGAGATTTTACTATACATAGTGGCATTTAACAGAAGTAGCTTTATGACATGGAAATAGCCTACAAGGTAGGAAAAAACAAGTATTTATTTAATGCTTCATTTTGTGAACTTAAATAGAATTAAGTTAGATTGGCTTTGCTTTTTCCTCCAATAAAATAACTTTTAAAAGTTTACTTTAATGGAGTAGTCGTAGAGATATATTACTCTTTGGATATGGTTATCTAGTTTGCAACAAGTATCCTGTGATATGTAGCTTAGATCTCAGCAGGAAAGAAAAAAATTAGTTTACGTATCAGTTTCTGT
>NW_022437103.1:101380-101887 GCF_009761245.1 Sapajus apella
CTGTACCTCAAGTGGACAACTGATGTCCAGAGACTCACTGGACTGAGAACATCACCCCCCTAAGTTTCTGACTGCCAAGCAATGATGATTGGGTACATTTCATGCTGGTCCATCACCAAGGAGTAAAGAAAGTAGTCACCTGAACCAGGTAGTAAAATCTCAGTATCAGAGATGTTGGGGGTTTGGCAAAAATGCTGTGAACACCAATGCAGGCGTTGCATTGTTAATCTGCACATGTGAACAAGGAAGGATGAGGCCGCAGAACTCATACTCAAGGACGACTGGAGTGGAAAGTCTCCCTTCCCATTCTGTTTCTGTTTCCTGGTGCTCAGGAATAAGCTTTAGGCTTGACAAAGTAGGGGTAAGGAGAAACATAAGCAGAAACTGCCACTCTCCTCCCCACAAGTAGAAAATTTTAACAGTGTCTTGTGCTCTAACAAAGTTTTGTAACAGTGGCCGATGTGGTGAAAACTAAGCCGCCTCCAGCCTGCTCAAAACCAGGTTTAA
>NW_022437103.1:131887-145107 GCF_009761245.1 Sapajus apella
ATCTCTGAGGCTTGTCTAGACAGCTCATCCCTCTTGTCTTAACTGATCTGTACATTTTGCAGTTAGTATTTGATAACAGGTAGTTAATGATTGTTTGTATGTCTGTCTCCACCAGGTTTTTGGGCTTCTTCGTTTTTTTTTTGTTTTGTTTTTTTCCTGAGAGGGTATCTGCCACTGTTGCCCAGGCGAGGGTGCATTTGATCTCAACTGACTGCAACCTCTGCCTCCCGGATTCAGAGATTCTCCTGCCTCAGCCTCCCCGGTAGCTGGGATTACAGGCACACACCACCACACCCGGCTAATTTTTTGTAATTTTAGTAGAGATGGGGTTTCACTATGTTGGTCAGAGTAGTCTTGAACTCCTGACCTGGTGATTCACCCGCCTTGGCTTCCCAAAGTGCTGGGATTACAGGCCTGAGCCAACTGTGCCCAGCCTGGTTTTTGGGCTTCTTAAGGGAACAGAACTTTGCAACCCTATCACAGAGCTGTGTGGTGCAAATCCTCAAAAACCATTTACTCAATGCATTTTTGACAAATAATCTGAGCCTCGAATATAGCTATAAGATAGGTGAAATATGTTAGACCACTGTATTCAGCATCGGATAATTTAGAAAAGAATGCACAAGGTTGTTTTAAATATCCAAAAATGAAGCAAAAATTGTTGCTAGTTAGGAATGAAGCCCAAGTTATGTATTAAAAAGTTCATTTTATGACACAGGAATTTAAGAGCATGACCAATAAGGATTGCTGCTTCATTGGTCCTACAACTTTATTTTGGGGCGCAGTAATTTGCCCAAAGTTATGCAGGTAGAAAGGAAGGACAAGGATTACAGTCCAGGGTTGACCATCTTTATATTTGACTTTTGCTCCCAGTCTCCTAATTCTAAATTTTAATTGTTTTACAATTCCAAAGGGGGTTGTGAGCGAATTGGAGGTGTACTGAATAAAGGGTATGTTAAATTAATAGAATATTGAACTTGAAAGAATTAACAGATTATTTGGTTTAACTTTAAAAATTTTAGCATTAAGCAGCTCCAACCTGAAAGACAACTTGTTTGAGATTTCCTTAGGCTTGCCTATATCTCATATCTCCTAACCTTGTGATTGTGCGTTTTTCGCTACTTCATGGTGCATTGGGGTGAAATGAAGGAGTTGCTGGTTTTTTCAGAGGGAGTGCAAATCTGCTTGCACTTTATCCCTCTTTGAATCCATAGCTGCCACTCCTAGGGACTTAGAACCCTTGTGACTGAGAAACATGATAATTTATTTGGGGACATAAGAAACCTAACCTTCACTATTCCACTTAGCCAGATAGTTTTAACATCAGTGCTTGGGGCCCTCTCTCCAGATGCCCCATAACAAGTGGCTTCTGATCACCATATGGAGATCTCTCATATAGTTAAGTTTTGATGGTAAAATGAGATTTTAATATAAGAAGGTTGCAGCTGGCTAATAGCATGGCTAAAATTACTTATGTGGCTTGTCTGTGAGAAGAGCCTGTCTTACTCCTATGTGATAGGATTTTGGGGGGAAAAATTGATGATTGTGGTTGCCTCTAAAAAGTCAGTTTTAAAATGTGTACTTAGTGGTGTGGGCCTGACCTGTTTTTTATCTTACAAACAACTTAATGGTCAAATTTTAAGAATCAAAACAAACTTTTAATTTTTCTTCTTATCTCTTGTCATATCTAAGTGATTTTAAATGATAAAGCATAAATGTAATGCTGGATATTTGCTTTCATATTTGATGTTTCATTTTTGCTGTAGTTTTTATACCTTCAGATGATTATGCAGTGTTACAGTGACTTATTTCTTAATAATTGCACATCTAGATTGCTTACTATTTTGCAGGTAATGCAGTTAGTGTATAGTTTATAATTTTGCTTCTTTCCTTTAAGCTAAAGGCCTAGGAGCAGGATTACGAAGTCAGAGGGTATGAAGGTTTTGTTAATTTTGAAAAATATTACCAGATTTACTTCTAAAAGATACTGATTTACACTGACTCCAGTAGAGTTTGGTTGACTAGTTCTATCGTAATTCATAGGTTTTTGCTTTTAAAAGCTTTTTAAAAACGATGATAAGGTTACTTGCAGTCTAACATCATAGTCCATAGTAGAAAAACAAATGCAGTATTCTAGTTTTATTTTCTCCTTTATTTGTCCATCATCCATAAGTTGATTGGAATCTTCTCACCAATTTTTATTGGCACTAGTATCATAAATATATTAATCTCTTGAAAAATATTTCTGATCTATTTTTCCTTATAGGCTTTGTAGGTTTTATATTATTAAATTTATATTATTATACATTTATTTTAAAGTCAGTGTGACTGGGTGCAGTGACTCATGCCTGTAATCCCAGCACTTTGGGAGGCTGAGGCGGGAGAATCACTTGAGCCTAGGAGTTCAAGACCAGCCTGGGGAATATAGTGAGACCCCATCTCTATTTAAAAAGAGAAAAAGATAAAAGAAAAAAGTCAGTGATTTTTGTCTTTGGAGTGTTATCTGAGAATGAATGTGATGCTTCTGACAGTGACCTGCCAAAGATAACATAGGTAGTGAGCATTGGAAGTGGAACTCAGCCTGCTTTTAAAAGATCCTATTTGATGCCAAGGATTTGGACTTCATTTCTTAGACATTGGAAAGACTAGGTGTTGCAAAGCAAGGTGATGGTATGGTATGTTATCTCTTTTGGGGAGATTGCTCATGTGACAAAGTGGCTATATATTGAATTATGTTTATAATAGGAAGTGGTTGAAATAGTCATGTGAAAAATGAAGCCTAAACTTTGAGGTGAAAGTGGAGATCAGGGGATATTTTGGAAAGATACAGGATTTAGTAACTGATCTATAAGAGAGTGGGAAGGCAGAGTATTGATTTGGAAGACATAGAGTGAGGTAATGACAGATGAATATGTGCTCACAGCCTTTTGTTATATTTCTTTCACAGCATTGACTGTGATGTATTGTACCTATTCTAGTGACACATCTGTCTCCCCCACTGGATTGTGTACTTGTCAAGGGTGGGGACTGGGTAGAGGAATGAGTGCATATAGGATGAGATAATACAGAAAGACATCAAGAGACTGAACTGGGAAACACCAAATCACCAAAATGAAAGAGTGGGTGTAGGAAGAGGAGCTCTAGAATGTGACAGCTGTCAGGGAGGATGGGGAAAGAGCCATCAGGGAGGGAGCAGAGGGGAGGAAAGTATTAGCACAGATGTGAGCATGTAGAATGCTGCCACCTCAGGCTACAAACAGTTGTGGTTGATGTGGCCTGCTGTCATAAGCTGATGAGTGGTTGTGTGGGGTGAACTTGTCTTTCCTTTGTTGCAGACCGCTTCCCCCATGCCCCTCATTCCACTCCCTGCCAAGCTTTCTTTGAGTATCTGATTGCTTTCTGCCTCTTTGGCTTCTGACTTCTGCTTGCTACAGGTACTGATACTGGGGTGTGATTCAGCCTATTGAGATTAACCAATGAGAACAGTCCTTTCTTTTTAAGTGAATTGACCAATCACAGTATGTGAGATGTAATCTCTGAGTTTTTAGCTCTTCTGTGCTAAATTGATTGCTTTGGAATGCCCTAGAGTTACTTCTCTACCTTTAAGGACTTCTGGTTGGTTATATTATGGTTTGGAGCCATTGGGAAGCCAGAGGATTCTTAAAAGTTGGATCCATGAGCACTGAAGTTTTTTACCTGTTTCCTTTTCCATGTTGATCAGTAGCTTAGTTTGAATGTAGTTGGATCATCTTTGAAGATTGTTGGTCTTAAAAATGCCACAGGTTATTCCAAATAATTAAGAACTCTTTGTTTTCTTTATACTCTATACAAGGTATATAGACATAGGGACTTGTTTTACATTTTCTTGGTCAGTTCCTAACTTCATGTATGTATTTTTCAATGAGTTACTTGGTAAAGGAATTTGCTGTTGATTTTTTTCTACAACCATTTCTTCTGGCCATCCTTATCCTCTGTTCTCCACCTTCTCTGATTTTCATCTACCTGGTTTCTGGCCTTGGTAAGAACAGTAGGAAGGAGAAAACAGAAAAAGCATGAGTGAAGCTCCTCCCTTGCCTTTGTTATGATAGTCGTTACTGCTCTCCCTGCCGTCACTGCTCCCAGCTGTTCACTTTGGCATGGTCTCCTACCCTGTATCTTGAGGTCTGTGTGTGGGAATAGAAATACAAGGCATGGCTCTTTAGCTGAGGAATGATGGGCATCTCAGGGTTTTGGTCCTTTTGTAATCTCTGTTTTGGTGCCTGGTATTGAAAAGCCAGCTCAGTGACATCTTGTATCCGATCAAATGTTTTCTGTTCCCCGGCATTCTACTTCTCTCGCCCTCTCTTTTTGTTTTTTTTGTTTTTGGAGACAGGGTCTGACTTTGTCACCAGTAGTGCCATCATGGTTCACTGCAACCTTGACCTCCTGGACTCTAGCTATTCTCCTACCTTGGCTTCCTGAGTAGCTGGGACTACAGGCATGTACTACCATGCCTGGCTAATTTTTAAAATTTTTCATAGAGACATGGTCTCCCCATGTTTCCCAGGCTGGGCTCAAACTCCTGGGCTCAAGTAATCCTCCCACCTTGACCTCCCAAAGTGCTGGGATTACAGGTGTGAGCCATCACACCTGGCCCTACTTTTCTTTAAAATGCAAAATTAAATTCCAGTCCTGTTTTTTTTGAATTGCCTCTCCTCCTCCCTAACACTACCCCCATATCAAGATAGCAAAATCTTTGATGATGGAGCCCCTAGTGAATACCCTAGGGACAAAGAAGCAAGACAGATACCAGAAGGTACTTTGAATTGTTGTTGTCATCATATTAATGGTATTTTGTTGCAGCCTGAGTGCTTTAGGGCAATTTGAGAGCTTTCTCCGACCATTATCTCTTGGCAGCCAGTGTTAGGGTTGGAAGTTACGTAATAATTTTCTCTGAAGATGTTAGCTTAGAAAAACAGGGACTATTCTTAACAGCTGTTTAAGTCTGTAGAATGGACTTGGTGATATTTTGGTCAGAGTTGGTAGGCCACTTTATAGGAAACATCCAGGTGATGTTTCTTTACAGGGATGGGGAGGCAGGAATGACCATTTTTTTTTTTTAATTTTCCTCAAGTGCATTTTCCTCACTTTAGGAATAGTATGGCTTGTCAACATTTATTTATTATTGGTACCAGCTAGAGTTGTAGACTTGGCCATTGTTGTGGACCTTTCTTTTCTTATCTTTCTTTCTTTTTTTTTTTTTTTTTTTTTTGAGACAAAGTCTACTCTGTCGCCCAGGCTGGAGTGCATTGGTGTGATCTCGGCTCACTGCAACCGCAACCTTTTGGTTTCAGGTGATTCTCCTGCCTCGGCCTCCCAAGTAGCTGAGAATACAGGTGTCCATAACCATGCCTGGCTAATTTTTTTGATATTTTTTAGTACAGGGTTTCACCATATTGGCCAGGCACTTCTCAAACTCCTGACCTTGGGATCCGCCCACCTCGGCCTCTCAAAGTACTGGGATTACAGGTGTGAGCCACCGAGCTCAGCCTTGTTGCGGCCTTTCTTGCAGTCCTGTTTTTCCAGGACTTGAGATGTTCTATGCTGTAAATTTCTCCAATCCTAGCTTAGAGAACAGATCTTCAGTCTGGATTTTTCTCATTCATTTATTCAAGAAATGTATTCTGAGCACTTGCTAGGAATAGTTCAGTGAACAAGACAGTTTTCTGCCTTTGTGGAGCTTACATTCTAATAACAAGATACAGAAAATGAAAAAGTATATGTGTGATATGTCGGCTATTATATCCCTGTGGGAAAAATAAAGCAGGATAAGGTGAAAAGAGCATGTGAGGGGGATGCTGCTGTTTTATCTAAGGGGGTTAGGGAAGGCTGTAAAAAAAACTAGTATTTGAGCAGAAATCTTGGAGAAGTGGAACTGTGGTCTATGCAGATGTTTAGGAGGGAGAGTACTTGAAGACAGAAATGGAATGCAAAGATCCTGTGGCAGAAGCTTGTTTGACCTGTTCTAGGAGTGGTAAGTAGGCCAGTGGAGGCATTGAGGGGAAATGATTGGTGGAAGATGAGATCAGAGAGGTGGGTTGGGTTGGGGGGATGTCTGATCATATATGGCTTTGTGGGCCAGTGAGACTGGCTTTTAAAACGTGGGAAGCCACCAGAGTTTTGACTTGTTCTAAGAACTCTCAGCTGCTATGTAGAGAATGTCAGGGTTGGTGCATAATGAGATTATTTAGGAGGCTGCAGCAGTAATCCTGGGTGGGGGATGATTTTATGCAGGGATTGGGAGAAATGCTCCCATTTTGTATTCATTTTGAAGGCAGAGCCAACAATTTAATGATGGATTGAATGTGGGCTGTGAGCTTTGGCCTGAACAACTGGACACATGGAGTTATTAACATTTACTGAGATGGCTAAGAGTACAGAAGAAGCAGGTTTTGGGGGGGAAATAATGAGTTCAATTTTGGACATTTTAAGTTAGTAATCCAAGTGGAGATATTGTGTAGAGAGCTGAGTATGCATGAGTCTGCAGTTCACAGCAGAGGTCTGGGTTAGAGATACATAAATTTCCAGTTATTAGAGACAGTATTTAATGCCACGAGAAGGGATTAAAATAATTTAGGGAGTGAGCATGGTTGGAGAAGTCCCACAAGTTAGCCTTGGGATCCTGTCGTGTATTCAGAGGGAAAGAAACTAGCAAAGAAGACCGAGAAGCAGTACCCCCATATGACGAAGGAAGAGTACTAAGACTGAATGGTGTCAATGAAGCCAAGTGAAATGTTCTAAGAACGAGAGAGTGAGTAACCAGTTGTGTCAGATGCTATTAGATTGAGAGCTAAGATACAGCAATATGAAAATCATTGGCGACCTTAACAAGTTGTTTCTGGAAAAAAAAAAAACAAAAAACAAAAAACCAAAAAACAAGTTGTTTCTGGTTTAGTGGTAGAAGTGAAGACTTGATTGCAGTGGGCTTAAGAGAGAATTGGGGGAAATGAATTGTAGACTGCTGTGATAGACATTTTTTTCAAGGAGTTTGCTATAAAGTGAAGCTAAAAGCCAGGGTGGTAGCTGGGGGAAATAGTCAGTTGTCAAGGAATTCTTTTTTAAAGATAGGTGCTTTTTTTTTTTTTGTATTCTCGTGTATATATATTGTAAACCAAAAAGTATCTGAGACAGGTCTCAGTCAATTTAGAAGTTTATTTTGCCAAGGTTAAGGATGTTTGCCAGGGAGACAGGTCTGTGTCTTTCTCCAAAGATGATTTTGAGCTTCATTATTTAAATGGAAAAAGCAGGTGGAGGGGCAAGAGAGAGGAAATGATCCCATTACTGAATCCACACATTGCAAATGAAAAGGAGCAGGCAGGGGAATAGTCAGTTGTGTTTTTGTCTAGCACTCAGTAAACTGGTGCTTTACATAAGATAAGGTGAACACCAGATATATTTAACTTTTTATCTGTAGCTATCAGCTTAGAAACAAAAGGAAAGGGGGCTGGGCTTGGTGGGAGGCCGAGGTAGGTGAATCACCTGAGGTCAGGAGTTTGAGACCAGCATGACAAACATAGTGAAACCCCATCTCTACTAAAAATACAAAATTAGCTGGGCATGGTGGTGTATGCCTGTAATCCCAGCTACTTGGGAAGCAGAGGCAGGAGAATCTCTTGAACCTTGGCGGTGGATGTTGCAGTGAGCTGAGATCAGGTCATTGCACTCCAGCCTGGGTAGCAAGAGAGAAACTCCATCTCAAAAACAAACAAAACAAGAACAAAAGGAAAGGAGCTTCTTCTGTGACTTAGCTTTCAGCTTACTTTTTTTTTCTTTTGGCATAGTGAAATTAGCGCTGTAATTTTTTACTCTCACAATACAAGTTTATGTAGTTAACAAAATGATTCAACAGAGAAAGAAATATAGGATCTATTTCTTTGAAACATAAATTAATTATATCTTAATCTTTGCACCCAAGGTGGATTATCATCATCTATATGTCTTTGCATGTAATTTCCCGCTTTCTTTCAAATGAAGATCATGGCCACTGGGGAGAGATGTTGAATGCTTGACCCCCACTTACTTTCTAGTAGGTGGAGTGGGTGAATTTTTATCAATATAAAAACTGTTGTTTTTATATATGATTAACAAAGTTTTTTAATGAATTAATAGAAAATGAATTAAATAGCCGTATATGTGCTAACTTATTTTTCTCTGTTGATTATTCTTAGAAGTTTTGTGCAGTACTTGCCTTGTAGTAGCTTCTAAATTTTGATTTAGCAACCTGTTTGTTATGGTAGTTTTACCTTTTTAAAAATAAAAATTAAATCGAAGAGCAAATAAGCAACTTTTCTACGGATTTTTTTTTTTTTTTTTTTTTTAGATGGAGTCTTGCTCTGTCACCCAGGCTGGAGTGCAGTGGCGTGATCTTGGCTTACTGTAACCTCCCCCTCCTGGGTTCAAGTAGTTCTCTGCCTGAGCCTCCTGAGTAGCTGGGATCACAGGTGCCTGCCACCTCGCCCAGCTAATTTTTGTATTTTTAGTAGAGATGGGATTTCACCATCTTGGCCAGGCTGGTCTTGAACTCCTGACCTCATGATCAACCCACCTCAGCCTCCCAAAGAGCTGGGATTACAGGTGTGAGCCACTGCGCCTGGCCTTCCAGGGAGATTTTGATGGCTTCTCTTCTCTACCACCCCTTTCTTTTTTTTCAAATGTACCTGAGCACATTTTACCATAGTTGTTTATGAGTATTGAGTTGATGTTTGAGATGAGTTCAGAAACTATGTTGAAAGCACATATTACAGTTATAGCACTTTATAAGCCTCTTTTAGTGGTTCATTTATGTTTGAGTAAGTAGTAGTCAATATTTAGTGCTGGAAAATCATTGCAGTTGCTTCTTAACCCTCTTAATTGCGCTTTCTTCAGATTTTCTTACCTTAGCCTCTGATCCATGCTCCTGACTTTTGGATTTCTGAAACTCAGATCTGACCAGTTCTGTTTTTGCTAAAAATATCATCCCTGACTCCCTATTCTTTGCAGAAGTTAGTTTTCTTTTTTTGCCTCTTTACCCACCATTTGCCTGCACGTGCTTTAGGGGATCTGGAGTGCTCACTAGGATACCTTGCTGTGTTGACTATGCTGATCTTGAACTCCTAGTGCCAAGCAATTTTCCCACCTTGGGAAAAATGCTGGGATTATAGGTGTGAGCCACTGTGCCCTGCCTCCCTAGGGGATTCTAATGCACATGTGATGTTTCTTACCATAGGACTGTAGAGTAAAGACCAGATTTTTTGTTAGTATACAGGTAGTCCTCCAAGAGGAGGTTCCATGATAATGAGAAATACTCTGTCATCTCTCTGCTTTTGCACATACTATTCCTTTATTATTATTTATTTTATTTTATCTTATTTTATTTTTTGAGATGGAGTTTTGCTGTTGTTCCCTAGACTGTAGTGCAGTGGTGTGATCTTGGCTCACCACAACCTCTGCCTCCCAGGTTCAAGCGATTCTCTTGCCTCAGCCCTCTGAGTAGCTGGGATTATAGGCGTGCACCACCATGCCCGGCTAATTTTGTATTTTTAGCAGAGATGGTGTTTCTCTATGTTGGTCAAGCTGGTCTCGAACTCCCAACCTCAGGTGATTCGCCTGCTTTGGCCTCCCAAAGTGCTGGAATTATAGGCGTGAGCCATCATGCCTGGTCACTATTCCTTTTTTTTTTTTTTTTTTTTAAATAAAAAACCACCCATCTCTTCAGCCTTCTCATTAAAAAACTTCTTCTTTTATTTTTTTTTTTTTTTTTGAGACAGAGTTTTACTTTTGTTGCCCAGGCTGGAGTGCAAAGGCAAGATCTCGGCTCACTGCAACCTCCGCCTCCCAGGTTCAAGCGATTCTCTTGCCTCAGCCTCCCGAGTAGCTGGGATTACAAGTGCATTCTACCATGCCTGGCTAATTTTTTTGTATATATTAATTTTTTAGTAGAAATGGGTTTTCACCATGTTGACCAGCCTTGTTTTGAACGCCTGACCTCAGCTAATTTACCCGCCTCAGCCTCCCAACATTTTGGGATTACAGGCGTGAGCCACTGAGCCTGGCCATCACTTTATCTTTTTTTACGAGCCCAATATAGACGCCTCTTCTTCCTAGAGAGCTGCTAGACATATGTTCATTATGCCTCTTCCATCTATCCTTCATTATATTCTGTTATCTGTGTTCCTGTTAACATTACGCAGTTATTTTGTTGCAGTAATTGCTGTATTTTGCTGTTTGCTTTCATGACAGGTTCCTCTTGCCCCCAACTTATAGACACTCAATAAATTTTTTGTTGAATGAATGAGGAAAGCAAATAATTATTCAATGTTGATCCAGTTTTCATTGACCCATTTGGTTGGGAATTTACATCATTCAGTTTGTACAGAATATACAAATGAGCAATTCGAACAGTGTTCTTAAAGACAATTGTATATATACTAAAGTGTCTTAGGAAATTTATACTTATTAAATATTTCTTTTCATTAGCAAATATTGAGACTTGTTATTTATTTTCTAACCCAAATCTCTACTTTTTCTGAAATTTTTTCCTCCTCTGGTTTCATTTTTTTTTCTCTTGGACTTCTCTCTTTGGATGTTGACCTTAACCATCCTCTAAACTAACACTCATCCCCTAAACTTGATCCCCCTCCTGACCTCTCCATTAGTGTTTTCTCTGTCACCAGCTTACAAGTCATTTAGGTTTCTCTGTAGTATCTGTAGGTCTTACTTATGATTAGTTACTGAATTGAGCAAACATGTTTTGGCCACTTCCTGTGTTCCTGTCTTATTAGTATTAGTAAGAAGCTGAATAAGAGAAGGTCCTAGTCTGGAAATGATTATGATACAATGTGATGAGTATGGTAATATAGTAATAGTGGAATATTTAGGGCACTATTAGAAGATGGGAAATAAAAAATCCAGTGTTTTTTCTACTCTCTTATACCACTCAATACAACACTTTTTTTTTTTTTTTGAGACAATGTCTTGTTCTGTCACCAGGACTGGAGTGCAGTGGCTTGATTATGGGTCACCACAGCCTTGACCTCCTGGACTTAAGTGATGTGCCCTCCCAAGTAGCTGGGACCACAAGTGTGTGCCACCATGCCCAGCTAATTTTTTTTAAACATTTTTATGTAGAGATGAGGTCTTGCCATGTTGCCCAGGCTTGTCTCAAACTCCTGGGCTCTAGGATCCTTCCACCTTGGACTCCCAAAGTGTTAGAATTACAGGAATAAGCCACCGCACCTGGCCTTTGTAACTCTATTTTTTTTTTTTTTAAGAGGCGGAGTCTTGCTATCTTGTGTGGGCTGGTCTCAAACTCCCTCCTAGCCTCAAGTGATCCTCCTACTTCCACCTCTGAAAGTGCTGGGATTACAAGAGTGAGCCATAGCACCTGGTCACAGAGCACCACTTACACTACATGTTTGGAGATTGTTTTGCCACACACTAAGCAATTCTGACACCAGAGTCTCCAGTGAAGGTCAACTAGATGTCCTATAATTTAAGCCCAATCTGACACTGTCTACCTGTAGATAGTGTTAAATCTTGTAGGATAAAGGCTTAATCCCACAAGACTGCCCCCACCTGCTTCAGATGCATGCCCCAGATTATGATCTGTGCCTGTGACTGGCCATAAATTGGGATCCCCATGACTCCCTTTTTGGGTTCAATTAATTTGCTAGAGCAGCTCATAGAATTTAGGGATACACTTGACTTATGTTTGCCTATTTATTAAACAGCATATTCCAAAAAATATAGATGAACAGCCAGATGGAAAAGATGAATAGGGTAGGGCATGGAAAGGGGCGTGGAGATTCCCTGCCTTCTCTGGTGTACCACTCTCCAGGTATCTCCACGTATTCAGCAATCCATATGCTTTCTGAACCCTGTCCTTTTGGCCTTTTATGGAGGCTTTATTACATAGGTATGATTGATTACATCATTGGCCACTGGTGATGAACTCAACCTTTAGTCTCCTTCCCCTCCATGGAGGTTGGGGAATGGGGCTGAAAAGTCCCAATCCTGTACTCAAGGCCTGGTCTTTCTGGTTACCAGCTTCCATCCTGTGGTTAACTAGGGGTTCCCAGCTGGCAGTCCTCATTAGCATACAAAAGACACTCATCACTTTGGAGATTCCACGGGTTTTAGGAGCTGTGTGTCCTGAACCAGGGCAGGGACCAAATATATATGTAATATATTATCATATCACAGTATCAAAGGCAACCTGGGAATAACGAACATCTCTTTCAAATATTCCTTATTTTTTACTTTGGCTACTGCCAATCTCTTTCAGGTCCTTATTACTATGTTTAGGTAATTGTAAGACCTTTTAATAGCTAGTCCTGCCTTAACTCTTGTCATTCCAGTTCCTCATACACCCTGTCATCAGAAAATTGTCTTAAAAAGGAAAAAAAAGTTACATGCCTTTCCTTCTCCTGTTCACAGAATGAACTCCAAAAATAAAATCTAGAATTCAAAGCCCTTGACTCAGACTTTCTTTTCTTGTCTTCTGCTACATGAACCTCTTCTGTATTCTGTTCCAAACACACTACACACATTCTTTATTTGTCTTGATTTTGTACTAATTCTCCCCCAACATTTTACTTTTGCTTCCTCTATTTACTGAAACTGTATCTGTTGACATAGTTCCTAATTGTTAAACCCACTGTAAACCTTAGACCATCATGCCCATGTTCTTGACACTTTCTTGTCTTTCAAAGAATCACTCCTGTTTCTCCTTCCCTTCCTCCCTCCCTTCCTTCCTCCCTCCCTTCTTCCCTCCCTTTCTCTCTCTCTCTCTCTCTCTCCCCCCCCTTCCCTTTCTTTCCCTTCCTCCCTTTTTTGTTATGAAGTCTCACTCTGTTGCCCAGTGCAGTGGTGCAATCTCTGCTCACTGCAAACTCTGTCTCCTGGCTTCAAGCGATTCTCCTGCCTCAGCCTTCCAAGTAGCTGGGATTACAGGCACCTGCCACCACACTCAGCTCATTTTTGTATTTTTAGTAGAGTCGGGGTTTCACCATGTTGTCCAGGCTGGTCTCCCTGACCTCAAGTGACCCACCCACTTTGTCCTCCCAGAGTGGTGGGATTATAGCTGTAAGCCACTGTGCCTGGCCCTGTTTTGCTTTTATACCTCTTATTTTCCAGCTGTCTTTATTGTCTCTTGTTCATTTATTCAGCTCATTTTCCCATTTTAGTTAATGATACTGCCAGTC